>NC_134488.1:54584947-54684947 GCF_040206685.1 Ascaphus truei | reverse complement strand
AAGTAAACACAAATGTATTTTGATAGGCAAGGCGTTTTTAGAGTAATACAATACAATAAAGTACATTATTTTATAAGCATCTAGAGCCCAAAAATAAATGTTATATTTTCTTCTAAAAGGAGTACAGTAATTTTTGGGCTCTAACATAATTACAAAGAAAACAAGTAAACTCACAAATGCATTTTGATAATGTAGGCAAGAAGCTTATACAAGTAATACAGTAATTACATACAGTAATGAAAACAAAAATACTTACTCTGTTGTGACTGTGGGACTCCACTTTACACCTTTTGCGTTACCATGGGCATGATAGCTTACAGTGCTTTTTGCTAAAATGAGGCCCGAAGTACGTAACCAGGGTTGGATCTGTAAAATTCTGTGTCCTTTCATGTACATGTTCTGCATTCTCATGCTGAGATCCTTTGAAACAATTTTCCTCTGCATTGCTGCTTTAGGAAATAATGTGTGTGTATTTGATGTGTATTTGAGTGTGCATTGAATCAACATAAGTAATGGTGTATTTATACAATGAGATGGACCTCACCCGACAGGTTAGGCACTGTACGCCCACATTTAACACCTGAAGCTCGTGTCCATGCCCAACAAAAAATTCAAATGGGAGCTCAGTGCATGAAAGGTGACACAAATTGCATACTGTAGCCTCCTACATGCTGATCTGTGTCTGAACGAGCTCTTGTCCAGATACTGTATTGTGCATTCTTCCATCTGCTTCCATGGATCTTTACCGATTCTACGGACACAGGAACCTGCTTTCTTCTGCCGTGCCGACAACGAAAAAGCAAAAAGCGGAACATGTTTCCAAGCCAAAGCAAAAGCCAAAAGAGAATAAAGAAAACGTTCCGAGGATTCCAAGGGCAAAGAACCCTGGTCCTTATTATGTGAAGAAGAAAAGGGCCAAAATAAACTTCACAAAACCTGTTTGGATGGGCCCCATACATGTAAGATGCTCGTCCGGAAACCCCCAGCTTACCTGCTCCAGCACACATCAACGCTGATTCTCATCCGGATTCCCCCAGCTTACCTGCACCAGCACCCAACACTCCTTGCACCTGATCCAGCTCGATCACCCGCATGCTGAATGTTTTCAGTGGTGTCGACATCACTGACAACTTTACAGAGCAATACAGGGACCAAATGGAGGCCAAGATGGAGCCTCTTTTGGCGGCCATGGAGAATATGGATACAGTAGGTGCCTGGGTGGCATGGGTATTCGTATGGATACGATTGGGAAGAACATTGCAGGGATCTATTCTTTGCATGGAGTCCCTGCCCCTGTATGTCTGCAGGAGCAGGAGGGTGGCCTGGAGGCACCTTATTCTCCCATTGAGGAACCACATACCTCCCCCCCCCCCACACCCTCTCAATCCCTGGATTTGAACTTCATGGTGCCAACACCAAGCACATCACAGGACCCTCGACTCTTACCCCCTCCATCTGCAGAATACATGTATGCCCTTGTGGTGGATGAGATGACAACCCCGGTAAGGTCACCACAGGACGAAAGCATCCTCCAAGACCATCTACCCCAGCCTGCTGGCAGAAGCACACCCGCTCCAGCACCCAGGATTGTACAGCTCCCAGATCATGCTGAGAGAACTGTCCCAGAGCGTCCGGGATAAATTCAAGATCAGATGTGCTGGTTTACCACAGAAATATGCCCAGTTCATCTTTAAACACCACGTCTGTTTTGAGCTGTACAGCGAGTGGATCCACAATGTCAATTTTTATGGCAATAAAGACAAGAAGGCTCTTCCTGCAAATTTAAAGAATTCAATTATAGAAGAATTGAAGCGCTATTTTAATGTTACCACTGGTATTGCTAGAAATGTGAGAGACAGCATCAATGGCCTTTTGAGGCATAAAGGGCTCTTCCCTGGAGCACCATCGAATTGTTTGATGACTGCTAATGTTTTTAATCTAAATACTGTAAAAAGATAGTTGATTGTTTTAAATTGTTTCATTGTTTAATGTTTTTTTTTTTCAATTTTACAGTTTAACAATGGACTGTACTGGCGGCATGGTATAATAATTTTTTTTTATTTCTGTTTTGTATTTTGCATGTTTGAAGCTGGGCAAAGACACCCTGCAGGAACCTCCCCCCCCCCCCCCATCCTCTGGTGCAGTAAACTGTCACAACAATACTGCCAGGTAAGACACAGTGCTCCAATCCATGCATAACAAATCCCTCCCCTCCCCCCCAAACCTCATAAAACCTAATGTACTGTAAACTTCTATTCCCACTGTACAACAGTGCACTACAATGCATGATTTGTCTACTCCAACCCCCTGTCCCCCTCAGAAAATTGAATATACTGTTTAACAATGGACTATACTGGCGGCATGGTATAATAATTTTTTTCTATTTCTGTTTTGTATTCTGCATGTCTGAGCTGGGCAAAGACACCCTGCAGGACCCCCCCCCCCCCCCCCCCCAGTGCAGAAAACTCTCACAACAATACTTCCAGGTAAGACAGAATGCTCCAATCCATGCATAACAAATCCCTTTCCCCCCTCCTTTTAGCCAAAGATACACAGTAAAAAATTTCCCAATAGAACGTAACATTGTTGTGGCAATACTAACTTGAAAGTTTGACACTTAGCCTACTGTAGCAGCAATAATACACACTAGCTGAATAAGTCCTGTATGAGTAGCCAATTACAATAAATCAGCGATTCTTGGAGAACAGTAGATTATGCTGTAAACTCTATAAAAGATGCAGGCATACTTTAACCACAATGTATGGTGCGATTGATAATATAGAATATTGTCTCTGTCTTTCCAGACCCAGATGTCCAAGAAGCAGTCACCATTACGAAGAAGAAAAAGATAAGATTGTAAATTTTGAAGAGGTGACGTTGTATTTTTGTATTATTCTTTTTTCCTTTATTATCCTGTGCAAATAAAACTTTTTATTCTTTAAATATACTTTTTTGGGTGTTCATGTATTTAATGTCTATACACTTACAGTAGTACTACTGTATACCTAAAGTTCTTTGGGCATTTCAATATATAAAAATGTGTCATTGATAAACTGTACAGAATACAGTACTGTACAGTATGTACAAAATAATTTATAAATCTACAAAAATAAAATAAATAATAATAAATAAAATATATTAAAATAAAAGTGTTTTTTACTATCTAGATACACTAACAACAGTACTGTACTACTGTCTAGCACAATGGTTCCCAAATCCAGTCCTCAAGGAACCCCATCAGTGCAGGTTTTAAGCATATCCCTGCTTGAGCACAGGTGGTTCAGTCAAAAATGATTGGGTCTAGCAGATACATTATCTAGCGACTCTGTGAGGAAATTACATACACGCATGCGCTTAAATGTGATTACACACATATGCGTTTCAACCAGGTTCCAATTTGACATACACGCATGTGCATAAATGTGATGACACACATATGCGTTTCAACCAGGTTCCAATTTGACATAAACGCATGTGCATAAATGTGATGACACACATATGAGTTTCAACCAGTTTCAAATTAGACATACCGTACAAGCATGCATGGAATAAATATTTTATATTCGGAAGAAGAGGCGACGTTGTATTTTTGTATTACTCCTTTTCCGTTTATTATCCTGTACAAATACAACATTTAATTATTTTGTTGTGTGCGCTCATATTTTTAATCTTCTACAGTTAGATGATTTTTGTATGGCTAAGGAGCCTCAGAAAAGACTTCTTTCCCATGTACAGTGTAGAGATATGAACTCGTAACGTTAATCTTAAAATTACAATTACACACATACACTTGCAGAACTGTATGACAATAAAAGACAGGTTGAAATGCACTTAGATTTTTAGATTTTAAGACAACAACGCGCGATCGCCCACTTGAGTTTCTCGACGGTATTGCAGACATCGCTAAAATGCAATTTTCTATAACTGATAAAAACACTAGTAAACACGCGTCTTAACGCGGGAAAGTTTGAAGAAATCATGCAGCACGACCTGGGTATACCCAGGAATACAAATCGTGAAATGTTCAGATAACGGCTGCTGCATCTGTAATAGCGGTCATTGAACCAAAAATAATTATTGGTCATAATATAATCAATACTCTTAATAATGAAATCTGCTTGTTCCGGTGTGATATCATCACCTCGTTTAAGGAATTCTTTAACAGCCTATGTACCTTGCATATGGTTAATACTAGTATACAGAGCTGTTACATCACAGGTTACAAAGCAGTAGTCATCCTGCCATTCCATTTGATCAAATAAATTGATCATCTGAGTGGTGTCCCAAATATAGGAAGGCAGTTTGACCACATACTTTTGAAGATATAGATCTATATATTCGGATAGATTTTGGGAAAGGGAGTCAGTCCCTGAAATAATAGGTCTCCCTGGAGGATTCTATAAATATTTGTGTATCTTAGGGATAAAATAGAAGATGGGTAACTTAGGAAATCTATTAAAAAGATAATTAAACTCAAAATTATTTAAAATGCCCAGTTCTTTTCCTTCTAAGAGAATTGTCATTTCGGAGGACTTGATAAGTATTATTGTCCCCCAAAATTCTCTGAGCTTCTTGTAAATAGTAATCCACACTCATGATTACAATTTCCCCATCTTTGTCGGCCTGTTTTATAACAATCTCCTTATTAGATTGCAACTGTTTTAGTGCTAACTTTTCCTTTACCGTTAAGTTAAATTCCATTTGTTTCTTTTGTTTTCAGACATCTTTTCAAAATCCTTAATAACCATTTTGATGACATGTATCCACAAAATTTCCCATACAATGATAGGGGAAAAGGGTGGATTTAGGTTTAAGATTTGAGTGCGTAAACCTGTCCTTTTCCCCTATTGTGTTACTTTCTCTATTCTCCTGTGGATACTCTAGACTTTGTTTGTGGAAATATCTCTTTAATGTGAACTTGCGCAAAAACTTACTGACATATACACGTAACTTAAATGTGTTGGGTCCCAATGAGGGTGCAAAATGTAAATCCTTATTGAGTACTGCAATTTGATCTACTGATAAAGTGTTGTCACTTAAATTGAAAATTCCAGTGAGTGCAATTACATTCTCTTCTTGTGTATGCGTCCCACTTCCCCCTCGTGTCTCTTTGCTGTCTCTTTTACGCCTCAATGGGGATGCTATCTGTGACACATCTCTCAAACGGGAAAAACAGTTCTTGTGGAACCACTTTTCCCTTCAATCTTCCTCGCAAGAGTTTAGTCTCTGTTCTATTATCTCGCCTGTCCCTAAAAAAGCAGATGATTCCTCCCAGCATGCAAAATGTCTATCTTCCCCTTCCAGGGGAAACAACAGTCTGATTGGCTCTTAGGGATCACATGGTGCCATCTCTCTATGCAGCATGGGAGTTGTAGTCCTGGCAGAGTCTACTTATCATTGCAGCCGCATGCACCTACATTGCCACGCATGCGCGACTCAGCAATTGCAACCTTCTTTGCGCATGCGCAAACCTCTGCGATGCGTACGCACCTAAACATGGTGGCGAACTGCGAAAAGGGCCGCCGACAAGCCCGTCGCCCTCCCTGCACATCCACCTGGCGTCGGAGGTAGGAGAGGGGGCAAGGGAGCAGGGTAAACACGAAGGGGACACCTGGCTACACTTATATACCTTCCAGAGCACTCCCCCATGGTAAACTTAACTCCACAGACAAAGCCTTACCAGAGTTTTCTCCTGCATGCCACCCCCTTGGGTTTGTTACCCTGTCCAGCAAAGCCATTCAACCTGTACATTTTTTTCAACAAAGATCAGATCAGAGAGGACTTAAAAAGCAAGATTTAGCAAGATGGTTAACCTTGTTTGGCATGCTGCACCCAAAATATTACTTGTTCATGGCTATATCCTTACATAAATATTGATGTACAGTATGCACCCGGGCAACATAACTCTGTTACAACTAGAGTGCTGCCTATATGTCATTATATACATATATATAGGACTGAAATAAACAGAGTAGAACTAGTAGAAGTTGAAGATTATTTATTTATCAAATGTTTTACTAGGAAGTAATACATTGAGAGTTATGTCTAACTTCGCCGGTAAGTAACAATGGATTGAAACCATTTGAATTCAAATCAATAGCAGAATGAAAATATGATGGAGTGTATTTGGGAGGAACAAAAATGTATTTCAAGAGATCCTTCCACTCTGTCTCAAGAGGAAGGTTTACAAACAGTGTATTCTGCCTGTGTTGATGTATGGATATGAAACTTGGATCCTAATGCGAAGATAATTCAGAAACTTCAAACAACTCAAAGTAGTATGGAGAGATGTATACCAGATATTACTCGGAGAGACAGGAAAAAGAATGAATGAGTTTGAAACCAAACAAAAGTCTGTGACATCATCACAAGGGTAAATAAATTAAAATAGCAGTAGGGCAGACATATCATAAGAAGAATTTACTAACATTGGACAAAGATGGTGCTCAAAATGGGAGGATGAAATCAGAAAATGTTTTGGAGAAATGTGGAGAAGAGATGCTTGCAACTGCAGTACCTGGAAGATCACCGGGAAGGCTTTCATTCACCAGTAGATCCACAAGGGCTGAAGAGGGAGATGATGACAATGATGTATATGAATATTGATAAGCTCTGTGGGTGTACTATGCTACTGGGTACTTTTGGTTTTAGCTATACTTTTTAAATGGACAATTAGAATAACACAGACACAGAAAAAGTGAATTGCAAGAATAAGCCTGTAATACTGTAAGTTACATATTGGTCCCCAAAAAAATCTGTAACAAGTAGCACTGGGGGATATATTTAAAGCAGCCTTCATTACCATATATAGCCATTTTCACGGGAGACCAGTACTTTTAACATCTTTATACTTTCCGGGATCAATTCACTAGGCAAGACAAGGTAGTTGAATAAAATTAGGTTAATTCTGATAAAACCAGCAGATATACAATGAAACACAAAATATAGTAAATACACACTTAACTGGAGGTCTGGGAGGAGTCTTTAGCCTCACTAGGTGCAGGGCGTCTGCTTCAGAAGGCTTACCCTGTCTGCTCCACGTCCAGGAACACCATGGTACTCTTTTTGGGAAAGAAAACTGTCTTTCCCCGCTGACCTCTACTTGGGTGAAAGTTAGCACTTAACCACGATCTGAGAACTTGTCCTCAGCTAGGCCAGGCTTCTCTGGCAAATCCATGCCGAGTGCTTTGCTATTCCGAGCAAAGCACTTTTGAAAAGCCTGACAGCGCTTCATCGGACCAAGTCTCAAAATAGTCTGGTTCTCTGATCGACCAGTCCCCTTATTTAGACCTCGGTGTCCTATATTCAACATGAAGAAGGGGCTGGCAACCAATCAGAGAGCGAATCGTAACTCTATCAGCCAATCCAAGCTGGGGGCTAGTCTTGTTGTACGCGTCAGAGGAGGGGGTGTGTTGGAGGCTCAGGACACAAGCAAGAAGGAAATTCAAACTGGCCAATGGGAACCGTGCCTACCAGTAACAACTTCCCCTTGCCAGCCCTATACCTCCCGCTGGGTAGGTTCCACTGAGTATGGGAGAACAAAGAGTCTCTCCAACGGGGAGCCTTTGTCTCCAAACCCGGTACTCCACCCTTTCCCACTCACCAAACGGCCTAACACCTCTCAGCTTCCCTTCTCCTCTTTTTTTTTCCAAACTTTTTTATTGGGTAGATACACGGTTACATGAATACAAGTGACAACATTTTTCATCCCAATACATTACGCCATTTTCAATTTTTGTGGAAGAAGGGCAAGGCAACTTGCCCATGAAGAGCACTTCCCAAGAAGGGGAAGCTTGGTATAGTACCGAAGTAGGGGGGGGAGGAGGGGGGGGGAACCTGTATGGGGGGGGAGAGGTGGGGAGGGAGGGGGGAAAAGGGGGGGGAGTGTATCTTCTTCTGGGAGGCCTGCGTCCCAGTTATTGGGGCTGCTAGCTCTCTATGGGGGGGGGATTCCTGTTTTGACCCGAGGGGGACCCCCATCCTATAATGTCAGCCACGGTTCCCATACCCTTTCGAACGGTTTGGTTTTTTGCTTTAGGTAGGCCGTAAGCTTTTCCATAAGCATTACTTCGTTGATTCTTTTTTTTAACATACCCTTAGATGGGGGGGCTACCTTCTTCCAGGAAGACGCTATTTCACATCTTGCCGCTGTGAGAATAAAGGAGATCAATTTCCTAGTTGGACGACCAATTTCCTCAGTTGGTCTGGCCAGTAGGTAGGTCAGTGGCTCAATGGGTACCTCGAGGTCTGTGACCTCTTTTATTAATTTTTGGACCGTAGTCCAGTATTTCTTAATTTCTGGACATGACCACCAGATATGGGCCATGTCCCCCTGTTGACCACAGCCTCTCCAGCACTGGTCCGATGCCAGAGGGTAGATTTGTTTTAGTCTCACTGGCGTGAGATACCAGTGGAAGAGTACCTTGTAAATATTTTCCTTTGTGGTGGTGCAGATAGATGTCCCTGTGGCCGCTCCCCAGATTTCTTCCCAGTCCTCCTCCTCGATAGTTATGTTCAGGTCGGCGGCCCATTTATGCATGTAATCATGCTGGGGAGGTCCCTCCCTTGTTTCCATCTCCGAGTAGATCCTGGAGATTAGTCCCCTTTGATCTGATTTGGGCTCGCATAATCTCTCGGATCTAGTAGGAAAGGGGAATTCCGGGCTTGGCGATACCTTTTGGGCGAAGTGTCTAATTTGGAGGTACTTAAACGCATCCAAATTCGGGATCTTATATTTCGCTTTCAGGTCACGGTAGCTTAGGAGGCCTCCCAGACACAATATATCCCTCAATGTCTTTATACCTTTTGACTTTAGTTGGTCGAACTGTTTTGACGCACACCCCGGGGGGAATTTAGGATTATCAAATATTGGTGTAAGTTGTGACCCCGTAGAGGTAAGCTTATATTTGATTTTAGTTTTTAGCCAGACTTCCCACGTGTGTCTTGCCGTTCTTAGGTTGAAATTTCGCGGTGGCATATCTTCTCTTTCCATACTCCATAGGCATGCTGGTAGAGAAGGCATTTTAGCATAGAATGTTTCTATTTGGAGCCAGCATCTTTGGGCCGGATCTGTGTTCCATAGTACCGCTTGCTTTAGTTGAGCAGCTTGGTAGTATTTTTGGATATCTGGGACTCCCATGCCCCCTCTCCCCCGTGGTGACAGTAGAACTGAGCGGGCTACTCTGGGTCTTTTGCCTTGCCAAATGAAATGGAACATTCTGTTTTGGATATTTTTGAGTTTTGAGCCGGGAACATGGACCGGGAGGGTTTGAAAAAAATACAGTAATCTTGGGAGTATATTCATTTTTAAAGATATCATCCTTCCGATCCACGATATCTGGTAATCTTCCCATTTGCTCAAATCCTTTATAATTTTGTCAAAGAGAGCTGGGTAGTTACATTGATATAGTGACTGGAAGTCATTTGATACATTCACTCCCAGGTATTTGATGTATAAAGGGCTCCATTTATATGCAAAGTTTATTTTGATTAATTTCACTTCTGGCTCTGCTAGGCTGAGATTTAGGGCCTCTGATTTATCACTATTAATTTTATATCCTGATATGCCCCCAAAGTCCTCAAGCTCCTTTTGGAGATTGGTAAGGGAGGTTTGGGGTTTGGTTAGCGTTAGAATGATATCGTCAGCGAACAGGGAAATTTTGTAATTTGTTTTTCCAATCGTTATGCCCTGTATACTTATATTATTTCGAATTTTAGCCGCCAAAGGTTCTATGGTGAGAGCAAAGAGGAGGGGGGACAAGGGACAACCCTGTCTTGTACCATTTCATATTTGGAATCTCTCCGAGTTTCCTCCTGGCAGTTTTACCCTTGCTGATGGGTTCTGGTACAGCGCCTTTACTCCTTCTAGGTACAAGTCTTTGAAGCTGAATTTCTCCAACGTTTTGGTGAGGAAAAGCCAATCGATTCTATCAAATGCCTTCTCTGCGTCTAAACTTAGTAACATTGCCTTGGAGTTGGTAAGATGGACATGTTCAATAATGTCAAAGATCTTTCTGGTATTGTCTGAGGCTTGACGCCCCAGAACAAACCCTACCTGATCAATGTTTATTAATCTTGGCAGAATGGGATTCAGCCGGTTTGCCAAGATTTTACTGTAAAGTTTCAAATCGTTATTTAGGAGTGAGATGGGCCTGTAGCTTCCGCACTGTGTTGGGTCTCTCCCTTCTTTGTGGATAAAGGCCAGATTAGCTAGGGACATTGATGGCGGGATAGGGTTCCCTTCCAGGAAAGAATTGAACAGGCTCAGCAAGTGTGGGGTTAAGACTGGGAGAAACCTTTTGTAATAGATATTGGAGAAGCCATCTGGGGTTGGTGCTTTGGATATTTTAGAAGCCTTTACTGCGGATATCAGTTCTTCTTTAGTGATTTTGGAGTTGAGGTGGGAATTTTCTTCCTCCGTCAATTTGGGGAGATCACAGTCAGCCAGGTAGCTTAAGATTGCTTCTGACCTTGCCGACTCTGAGGCCTCCTTTTGAGTCTTCAAATTGTAAAGTTTAGTATAAAATTTAGTAAATTCGTCCGCTATTTTCTCCTCATTATATAGCACCTCCCCAGACCTGCTTCTTATCGCCGTGATCTGGGATCTTTTTTGTACGCCTCTTAATTTAGATGCTAGCAGTCTATCGGCCTTGTTCCCTTTGTCGTAATATCTCTGATTTGTCCATTTGAGGGCTTTTTCCACCCTTTCTAGCTGGATGCTTTTTAGTTCATTTCTGGTGGCGGTCAGAGCTTTATATATTCTTTTTGATGGGTTAATTTTATGTTGTTGTTCCAAATCGGTTATTTTCTCTGTCAGATCTTTTATTACTTTTGCCTTAATTTTTTTCTTATAAGAGGCAATTGAGATGAAATGACCTCTGATTGCTGCTTTATGGGCTTCCCATAATATAGCAGGTGATGAGACCGTGCCACAGTTGTTAAAGAAGTACTCCTTGAGGGCCTTTTTGATCTTCCTCTCTACCTCTGGACAATTTAGTAGTGTGTCGTTCAACTTCCAATTATAGGAGGTTGTTTTTACGAAGGGGACCGATAGAGTTAAGGTGACTGGCGCATGGTCTGACCAGGTTGTTGGGCCTATATCTGAGCCTGTGGAGGCCTCTAAGATGTTCTTGGATCCAAGGAAGTAATCAATGCGAGAGTAGGTCTGGTGAGGTGCTGAGAAGAACGTATAATCTCTTTGGCCCTGATGTTGGGTTCTCCATAAATCTATCAAGGAAAATTCCTTAAGTATCTCTCTGAATCTCATCCCATTGCTTACGGATTGGGGTGGGAGCGGTCAGCCTGGGGTGAGTGATTTGTCTTCTATTGGGTTAAGGACCATGTTCAGGTCTCCTCCCACTATCACTGAGGACAGGTATTTTGGGTCTAGGTCCTCTAACACTTTTTTCAGAAATACTGTCTGGTTTTCATTCGGGGCATATAGATTGACTAGAGCGATTTCCGTACCCGAGAGTGTACCATACACCACCAGAAATCTACCCTCTGGATCTATGACTGTTTTTGTTAAATTGAATGGGGTTCCTTGACGGACTAGAATTGCTACTCCCCTTTTTTTTACTGCTAAATGAGGAATAAAACCCCAAGGGGAATGCATTTTGGAATGTTTTGGGCGGATCTTGAGATGTAAAGTGCGTCTCCTGGAGGAAAATTATGTCTCCGCCAGACTTCTTCATTTCTTGAAGAGCTAATCGTCTTTTTCTATTGTTTTGTAGGCCTTTTACATTGAGGGAGACCAATTTAATTACGGATTTGCTAGCCATATGGGCTTTTATCGGTGGAGTTTTTTAGGGCCTCACCTTTCCCAACAGCGAGGGTCTGCTTGAGTGCTTCCTTTAGGATGTGAGGCCGCGCATCCGGACCAGGGTCGTCCCCCCAGGGGCAAGGTGGGGGGGGAAGGACGGGAAGGGACAGGGACTATGATGGGAGGGGAGGAGGGGTTCCTGCTGGGACAGCATCAGCGGGGGGTATTGGGAAAGGAGAAGAAAGAAACTAGGCTTCTAAGTGGCCTAGTAAAAATATAAACCGGTAGTCTACTAGCCGGTTGTTGGGCTTAAGGCCCTTGGGAGGTGATTCCGGGTCTGTCGCCTCTCTGTCTGGGCAGCAGGTCGTGGACCCTTACCTATTTTTGTCAGTCACACCATTAGGTGCTAGTTTAGGGATTTGGTTAGGGGCCTTGAATTGGGGGTCCGAGTAACTTCTGTCGGGTGATGTGGGGGGGGGGGGAGGATGTGGAGGGGGGTGGGGGGAAAGGATAGGGGAGTGCCTATTTGTATAGATTGGGTTGGGGTGACCACATAACGTTTTTTTTTTTTTTTTTTCTGGGGGGTAACAACATTCCAACCCATGGGGGTTGTACATTCAGGGAATTAACAGTGCTGGGTAACTTGTGTTACAACTTGGATCAGTAATGCTTGTTTCCTCTAGTTTGTCCGCCAGGTGAGGCTTCCACTAGTACAGTTGCGTGCATGCTTTCACCACAAATTTTGAGTAATCCCCTCTTAACTACTACACTTATCACTTAGGGGGGGGGAGACCAGGCGGGAGGGGGGAGGGGGGGCGGGAGGAAGGCGAGGGAGTGGCGGAGGGGGTGGAAGGAGAGGGGGTGGTAGGAGGGGGGGGGGGCAGGGTGGGGGGGTGAAGTGGGGGGGAGTGGGGGGGAAGGGTGCTTGTTAGTGTGGATCGGGGGGAGGCAAACATTTAACATTCTTTGACAGTTTATCCACAAAAGGGCAGGGGGGTGGGGGAGGGAGCGCAGGGGGGTGGGGGAGGGAGCGCAGGGGGGGTGGGGGAGGGAGCACAGGGGGGGAGTGCCGGGGGGGGAGTGGAGGGGAAGGGGGGGAATGCAGGGGGGGAGGAGGGCAGGGGGGGTGGGGGGGGGAGTGCTGGAAGGGGGAAGGGGAGTGCCGGGGGGGGAGTGCAAGGGGGGGAGGGGGGATGTATATACCGAGCCCTATGCAGCATACATATACAAAGCACAGTGCAATAAGCATATTCAAAGTACCCATACAATAGGCGCCCATATGTTGATCCCTGGGGAGGGGGAGGGGGTCGTCTAGCGTTCTATAACAGCTTATCAACATATGGGGATCAAGTGTTCAGATAGCAGGTAGCAACGATGCTGAGAACTTTTCAACCTCAATACAACAATATTATACATCACTTATATTTTAACTTATAGTGGCAATACCGGGAATCCCCGGTTTATCCACCGGGTGGGGGGGGGGTGCCGGGGGATGGAGGGGGGGGAGGGGGTGGTGCCGGGGGAGGGAGTGGGGGTGGTGGTGCAGGGGGAGGGAGGGGGGGGTGGTGCAGGGGGAGGGAGGGGGGGAAGGGGTGCATGGGAAAGGGGGTGCAGGGGGAGGGAGGGGGGGTACATGGGGAGAGGGGGGGGAGCATATACAGAGCACAATGCGTTAAACATATACACGGCACCCTGCAATAAACATGTACAGGGTACCCATGCACTAAGCAGGTACATGCTGATCCCTGGGCCGGGGTAGGAGGGGGGGTGGTTGTTTGGGCGGGCGGGGGGAGGGTAATGTGTCCATTTCGTGTATTAAGTTTCGGTAAGGAGCACCCTCCCGCCACCCCCCCAAGGTCCCCACAAACCCGCCACCGTCTCCCGATCATCTGAGCTGGGTAAGTGCCGGTCTTGATACTCCTCGGGGTACTCAGGGGTCCTCAAGCATGTCCCCAGCCGGGGAGCTGTTACTCCCGGGCAGTAACTCGGCAGCAGGATTCGCCATCTCGCCCGGTGCCCCGTTGCGGGGTTCCTCCGGTCAGCTGGTGGGCTCGGGGAAAACACGCCATGGTTCCCCCTCTCGCGAGAAGGGAGCCGGTGAGCGGTACACGTGGCGGACGTCCTCCGGGTAAGTTGCATCGGCGCTCCGTCCCCGGAGTGGGGGGTTGGTCTCAACAGCTCTCCGCCTCAGGGGTCCAGGGGTCTAGTGGCGAGTCCTTCACTTCTCTCTCGGATCAATCGGGTAAGTTTAAGAGTTTATTTTTTTTCCCCCGCTTTATTTATTTATTTCTTGGAGTCTTGCTGGAGGGCAGCAATTCTTTCGGAGGCTCTTGCTGGTCCACCTCTGTCTTCTTTCTGACTCCTGGCTAGGGGGGTCTCCAGCCACGATGGAGGGGGGGTAAGACCCAGGGCCTTGGCAACATGTCTTCGGGGTATCTCATAGTGAAAAACCTTCCTCCTTTGTTAACAATTAACTTAAAAGGAAACCCCCACCGGTATTTCACATCTTTTTCCCTCAGGAGTGAGGTAAGAAGCTTCAGCTCTTGACGTCGGATTACTGTTTGCCTTGAGAGATCACTATATAGTTGAATGCTTTCTTCTTGGAAGATGAGGGTTTCCATCTCTCGGCTGGCAGCAAGGATCCTTTCTTTTGAGGAATAGCTGTGCAGCCTTACAATGATGTCCCTTCTTCTCTTGGGGTCATCTGATTTAGGGCCCAGGGCTCGGTGGGCCCTGTCAATCTCTAGGTCTTTCTCTGGGATGTCTCCACAGATCAATGCGAATAGTTCCAATATGTATACTTTTACTTGAGAGGGGGCAATCGTCTCAGGGACATTTCTGACGCGAATATTCTGCCGTCTGTCCCTGTTTTCTTGCTCCTCTTGATTTTCTTTCAAAGCTGCTATTTCTTCCCTAGGCGTGTTATTTCCTCTTCTGCAGCTGATTGTTTTGTCCAGGCGTCCTCCACCTTTGCCTCAATGTCTGTTGTCCTCTTTGTCAGGGTAGAGATTTCCTCCCTGATGTCCCTCACTGCCTCCTTTAGGTCAGTTTGTAAAGACTGGTGCAGTTTTATATGCATTTCGGCAAACAGCTCCTCCATGTATTCCCTTGTTACTGGGATCCCTGGTGCTGAGGTCCCTTCAGTCTGCTTGCGAGTACTCGCTGCACCGGGTGAGCCTCGTGGCCCGCCGCCATCTTGCCTTTCTGTCGGCTCCTCCATTCTCCTCTGCGAAGGCGAAAAAAACTTTGAAACCGCTTGATTTGTGGGTTTCTTTCCTTTCCCTGACATTCCTGGTACTTTCCCCCTTGTATTAGTCCGAAAAAGTGGGGTGAAAATCGGGTGGTGTGTGTTGCTTTAATGCGGATTATACAGCGTTTCCACGGAGCTCCCTGCCTACCCGACCATTCCTGGTGACGTCACCGGAAGCCTTCCCTTCTCCTCTTTGATCCCATATATCTATGCAGACATCCTGGCTGCTTATCGAATAACCAGGACTGTCTTATAGAGATGAATCCACATTTTTAAAGTACATCTTTTTTACTCTAACCTGAGCTTCGGAATACAATTGTTACACTAAGCATGGCAGGAGGGAAATACAATATTTTAAAGGGAAAATATAACAAGGACAACATGCATATATGTTCCCGCAGACCATTTGCGGTCTGCGGGTAAAATGGGGGGACAACCGATATCTTTGTTCCCAACCATGTTCACATGTTTTAAACCCATTTTCATCAAAATACCCACCCTTACACTCCCGCTCCCGAAATCCTAGGTTTATTGAATGACATTAAGGGTTACAATATACACAGTATCCCCGGCTTATGGTGCTGCTTTGCTACCGGGGACAGTTTAAGGGGTAAACAGCCGGGCTTCACCTTTATTATGAAGACTGGCTACTCCCATGGTCACAGCCATATATGACTGTCAAGAATCTACTCCTCTGTTCCTATGTCTATGCTAAATGTTGGGAATGTATTTTAAACTTTGACACATTTTATATGTGTTTTATCAGTAATTATTTTGTGCCTCCTTAGACCTTGCCTTTAACACAGAAAAAAGGGTATACAGTAAAATGCCATACCATCCTAACATGTGTCCAATAATCTCTGTCTAAATGCTTATGTTGGTCCTTTAAAACACTGCCAAATTGTTCATTGATACAATATGACACAAATTGAGCCAAAGCAGCATGAAAAATGGAAGCAAAAAAAAAGATCTAACAAAATGACTCTTCTAATATCAATTTAACTTTAAAATTGCATTTTTTTACATTGAATATATAGCCCTACTGTATGTGAAGAAGGTAAACTAAAAGCTTGTACAAAGTCCAATAATTTTTCAAAGATTGAATAAAATAAGTATTTTCTGTAGAGGGAATCCAGGAAGCTCAGGAGTCAGTTAACGTGGTGTCGATCTCTGAAACTCATTATCGGAGCTTAGAAATCTCCCCTGATTATAATAAGTATACATCTACAGCATCAGTTACCCAATAATGTTTGTGTCTTTATTCAGGTATTTGTTGTATTTCTTTATTGTTAAAGTTGTGTAATAACTTACACTGTTTTCCCTGTAGATTTGACTGACCCACATCACAGTGATGGATATGTGAGCTTTACCTAATGTCTTTTTTTTCTTTGCAGGCAGAAGCTCCCTTTATATAATCCTTTCCACAGGTGGAATATTCCTTCTTGTTACCTTGGTGACAGTGTGTGCCTGTTGCAAACCATCCAGGAAGTATGATGTTCTTAATAAATAAATATATTCCTGATATTCGCTTTTTGCATCTTGGTTTACAGTACATTCAGTGCTAACAACTGAATAGGTTGACAGAATGCCCAGCACAAAATATTTTACCATTCTAGTTTCTAAATACATTTTCTTAAGAGAGTCCATTACAGAATAGAAAAGATTGAAGCCAATGCGAGTTTTAGTGCGATAGTACCCCGATCAGCATTATCGCAATTTAATAAATACTGCAACCCCCAGACAGTGGACAACAAGAGAAACGCTAAGGGGTAGCTAAATGTGAAAACGGATTTTACTTTTCTAAGAACGGGGAAGGTTCCATCAAAATTTGAATCTGAAATCTTCACATGTACTGTAGGAGTCTCATTGGCTTGTAATAAAAAGGCTATTAAAGCATCAGTCCACCCAATTGTATTTGTTATTATAATCTAAATTGAGAGGTCCTCCAGAGCAGAACTGCAATATTCCAAGCTCTAGAGATCAACCCGTTTCTGAAAAATTTACTTTTGTGTTTGCAGGTGAGATTTTTTTTAAAATGGCTGCCGGAGTCATGCAATAGCAAGTCATAGGGGCCTATTCTAGTAGGTTTGATAACCAACTCATCGAGCTTTATGAGCAGTTCCCGCACATTTTGGTAAGTTTGCTATTAATTAAGCTCAGATGAGTTGCCAAACTCATACGGGGAGTGTATTTTCCCTAGCATTCTCGCTTCTGCTCAAACACATTGAGCGGGAGCTTCAAGAAAGCAAAATAGCACTATTTTGAAAAAATCACGCTATTCTAGTAGCCTCGAGAATCTCCTCAGGGCTCTGAAGTAGCGAGTTTATCAAAGATCTCATCTCGCCACCCCAAGGGTGGTGGGATGGGATTTGAGAGTGGGGCTTAGTAAAAATAAATGCATTTTTCCTGCATCGAATTAATGCCGGGAGTCTCCGGAGCGGAAACACATTAATACAGCTAAACCCCGTTATAACGCGGGTCTCGGGGTCCACCCCGAGACCACCGCGTTACTAACGGGGTCGCGAGAAAAAAAAATGGCCGCCGCGCTTTAGCGCATATTCATCCCGCGGGACAGGAGATGGGAGCGGGCATGTCCCTCCGCTCCCCGCTTCCCCCTGTCACCGCGGGACAGGCCGCGGGGCAGGAGATGGGAGCGGGGATGTCTCTCCTGTCCCCGCTTCCCCCTGTCACCTCGGGACAGGCCGCGGGGCAGGAGATGGGAGCGGGGATGTCTCTCCTGTCCCCGCTTCCCCCTGTCACCTCGGGACAGGCCGCGGGGCAGGAGATGGGAGCGGGGATGTCCCTCCTGTCCCCGCTTCCCCCTGTCACCTCGGGACAGGCCGCGGGGCAGGAGATGGGAGCGGGGATGTCTCTCCTGTCCCCGCTTCCCCCTGTCACCTCGGGACAGGCCGCGGGGCAGGAGATGGGAGCGGGGATGTCTCTCCTGTCCCCGCTTCCCCCTGTCACCTCGGGACAGGCCGCGGGGCAGGAGATGGGAGCGGGGATGTCTCTCCTGTCCCCGCTTCCCCCTGTCACCTCGGGACAGGCCGCGGGGCAGGAGATGGGAGTGGGGATGTCCCCTCAGGTCGCCGCTTACCTCAGAACCATGCTGCCTGCATGGAGGTTGTAGCGGGGGGTTTCTTCTCCCCACCGCTGTCCCCGGTGCTCCCGCTGCCTGCGCGGGAGGAGGGGGGGGAGCGGGTGGTGGTGCTGGTCGCGGCCCGTCTGTGTAGAGTGAGAGAGTGTGTGTGTATGTATATATGGGAGAGAAAGTGTGTGTGTGTATATGGGTGTGTGAGTGTGGGTAAGTGTCTGAGTGTGTGTGTAAGTGTGTGTAAGTGTGTGTGAGTGTGTGTGAGTGTCTGTGAGTGTGTAAGTGTGTGTGAGTGTGTGTGAGTGTGTGTGAGTGTGTGTGAGTGTCTGTGAGTGTCTGTGAGTGTCTGTGAGTGTCTAAGTGTGTGTGAGTGTGTGTGAGTGTCTGTGAGTGTCTGTGAGTGTGTAAGTGTGTGTGAGTGTGTGTGAGTGTGTGTCTGTGAGTGTCTAAGTGTGTGTAAGTGTGTGTAAGTGTGTGTGAGTGTGTGTGAGTGTCTAAGTGTGTGTAAGTGTGTGTGTGTGTGTGTGTGTGTGTGAGTGTGTGTGAGTGTCTGTAAGTGTGCGTAAGTGTGCGTGAGTGTGCGTAAGTGTGTGTGAGTGTGCGTGAGTGTGGTCAGTGTGTGTGCAGTGTGTCAGTGTGAGCAATGAGCAGTGTGTGTGCAGTGTGCAGTGTGTGTGCAGTGTGGCAGTGAGCAATGAGCAGTGTGTGTGCAGTGAGTGTGTGCAGTGTGTCAGTGTGAGCAATGAGCAGTGTGTGTGCAGTGTGCAGTGTGTGTGCAGTGTGGCAGTGTGAGCAATGAGCAGTGTGTGTGCAGTGAGTGTGTGCAGTGTGCAAAAAAAAAAATGTAAAAAAAATTTTTTAAAAAATTTTTTTTTTTTTTTTTTTTTTTTAAAAAAAACGGGAGCCACGGGAAAACCGCGTTATAACCGAATCGCGGTATAACGAGGCGCGTTATAACGGGGTTTAGCTGTACCAGTTCCGGAGACCCCCAGCTTCAATCCAATGCAATAAAAATACACATACAGGCAGCTCCATTACCTTATCAGCTAACCGCTAAGGCAATGAAGGGGTTAAGTACCAGTGCCCAGTTTATTGTGGTTAGCGTGGGTGGGTGAAGTTGGTATTTAGCCCATGGTGGGTGATTAAGCCTTGTGGGGCAGTGGCAAATACCACTTCCATCCACCACCGCTACACCCAATGAAAATGAAAACACAATTGTAGCCAATACACCCATTCATTGCCAGTGTCGTTACCTATGCCTTCAATTAGAGCAAAGATAACCCCAATGGGAATGAATGAGCACCATCTCTTCCCCCAACAACCATTACATTACAGTACAGGAATTAGCAAAACTACTATTATCATTTTCTGGATAATAGCTCATTTGCCCATTCAAAATAAAACATTATCCCGCCAGGATATAAAACTTCTACTTACCCTTGCCAGGATGAAGGCCACCCTCTTCACCTCGCTTGGGTGGGTAGCAGGGGAGGGGGGTTAACCCCTTAATTACTATAGCGGTTACTAACCGCTAAGATGATTAAGAGGTTAGTGGCCATTACTTTGTTTTTTGATTGTACTGTTGCTTCCCACAGAGGACATGGATGCGGAGGACGGTGATGAGGATGGCCTTCATCCTAGCAGGGGTAAGTAGAAGTTGTATTTATGTTATGCTGGCTGGATAATGTTTTATTTTGAATGGGCAAATGCACTCTTATCCAGATCTGGATAATACTAATTTTGCCCATTATTGTACTGTATGTGTTGGAGGGTGGGGTTGTTGGGAGTAGAGTAGTTGGGAAGTAGAGTTGTTGTGTTTTTTAATGTTTGTTGGGGTAGAGGGATTGGGTGAAGGGGTAGTTGCCCCAAGGGCGGGTGGTAAGGCCTCTCAGATGGGTAGCAGGAGTGCTTAACCCCTTAATTACCATAGTTGTTCCCACCTCTATGGTTGAAGGAGACAGATTTTTCTCTTGGTCAGGACTGCATGAATATACTCAACCCGAGGAGAATTTGGCAATCGCCCTGAGTTCACGAGCTCCCAGCAAATGGACACACGAACGTTCGGAGAAATGAAGATTCAGACACAAGGCAGTTCTGCATCCTCACTTCTAATTTTATTATGGCTGCGAGCAGCTTTTTATAGGCATTCACAAAGGCGTTTCTGGTACATAACAGAAAGTAGGATTGTCAGCATTATTACTGGTAAAAACTAGATTTAAGGTATACGTGTCTTTCTAGCTTGTTATCTGCTGAAGCAGGTCTCGTCTGTATTTACCTTTCTGGGGTCCTAGCTGTGGCTTGTTTACTTAAAACAAACATCTTACAAGAAAAGATAAGGATTCTTGCTGACTACAAAACAGTTACAAAGTTTCTTGTTTTAAAAAGCTGATCTCACAAAATGGAAAACAGACAACATGGCGGACAGACTAGTAATTTTAACCCTTTCAATGGTTGTAAAGGGGTTAACTCTTCCCGCAACCTTCCTGGCATGCCTAAACAGCCACCCTTGGGGCAACTACCCCCTTCATCCACCCCCTCTGCCCCCAATGAACAGGGTGCTCATGTTTAACCCCCTCATTGCCTTAGCGGCTTGCCGCTAAGGTAATTAAGCTTTTTTAATTTAAATTTGAAAACCAGTGTGCGGGAGCAGGGGGTCTCCTTAGCTGAACCACATTGATTTCAACCTCGGGGACCCCCTGCTTCCCGAGTTATAGGCCTTGGTATGGGGTGCCGGTATCCCTCTGCAATGTTAAAATCTCACTTGTCACGTGACTGGGACACTTAAATCCTTAGAAGATACCGGCACTCCATACCGGGGCCTGTATCTTGGGAGGCAGGGGGTCCCCGGACCTGAAATAAATGCAGTTCAGCTTCGGAGACCCCTGCTCCCGCACACTAGTGTTCAAATTTAAATAAAACAGTGTGATCGCCTGTGAGAGCTGTGCAGGGAAAGGCAGCCCTCTCTGTGCAGCTCTCTATGTAGCTCAGATTGCGAGAAGATCGCAGGGGGATAACTTAGAAAAAAGCTGAGATCACATTGCTGCTACGCTGAGCGGTATTGGCATTATCCTACCTCCCGGTTTCAGATGGTTTGTGATTCTTTCAGAATACCAGAATAACACAATGACAAACCGTTCGGCGGGAACATCCACATCTTTCGCATAGCAGCAAAGTCATCGAAGCTACTAGAATAGGCCCCATACTATCATGTTACAAGGCCATGCAGCTTCCTACTACCCATGGGAGTGTGAATGTTCCAGCAGCCATATTGATTTCTCAAAAGTGTAGGGATAGTTGCTGGTTTGAGAAGGTTTCATGTCATTAATTGGTGCTGCTATCACTATGAATTGTCATATTTTACATTAATCTTGCAGGGAATCATGTATATACAGTATATATAATGTGTATGTAGTATGTACATGTATAAGAATTACATTTTTCTGTGTTCATTTTGGAAGAATGTTGTAGTCAACCTATATGAGATTCAGTGAGATCTACTGTATTTATCCATCCTGCATCAAATATCGAATAGGGAATGAAAAGTCACAAATGACACCAATATTGAACAGATATTACATTTTTTAACTAATTTTACAAAACATTATAAATGAATGCAAACATGCTAAATGCATTTAAAGCAGCAGTCTTTGGTGAAGAACCTTTTTTATGCATTTGAATATGTATTATTTTTCAGAGATCTTTTCTTGTCTTTTTCAATGCTATTTTTATTTTTTTTAATCTGATGATCTATAGAGGAGATATACGCGTTTGGAATCATACTGTAGGTCTGGGAGGTTAAAATGCAGCTCTTTCCAGAGTTTAGTGCATTCTATTGGTTACTATGGTAAAGTTCAAAGCTAGAGATTAGGAAAATCCCAGTTTTTAAGACAAATATTTTTTTACATTTTGTTTAAAGCAGAATATTGGCATTGTATGAGGTAAACACATACTGTATAGGCGGCTGGAGGGGATTGATGCTTTAATGTCAACGACAAGCTGAGTTCTACAGTACAGTATATCTTCCTGAAATAGCATTGGTGAAACAAATTGCTTGCCAATGTGGCTATTGGCACAAAACTTCTTGTGCTTTGCTAAGATGGTGAGAGAAAAGATAATAATGGGTTGCTATTAAATTACTATGTTTATAAGTGTGAACAAAGATTTTTTTTAACATACAAAATGAAAACCATTCTTGTCTTTTAGAGAGAAGCATGAGTTAGAAAAACATGGGTCATCTGAATATGTTGAAAGAAATGAAGAAGATGCTCTGAAGCATGAAGGTACCATAAATGACCAGTTGACAATGATGAAGAGAATGCACATTAATAAGTAGAAAAAAGATCACACGTACTGAATGAATAGGCGAGAGGAATAGAAACCCATTCCGAATTTCTACCATGAGATTCCATAAATTTGAGCCTGCGTCACTTTGCACTAATGTGTCAGACTCGTTTGTGCTAATTATGCTCCACTTGAGCTATTTGCAGAGTGATTTTAGGAGGAGTTAAGGGAGGAGATCGTCAGCACAATATCACAATGAGATGTATCATAGGTTGTGCGTATAGCTACAGTAGTGCAGTTTCCCTCTCTTATTGCATGAAATTAATTTGCCAGGTCTGAGGGGGCATTATTTCTACTCCTTTATGATCCACTCCATACAGTATGTTAGAATGAAGATTCATACATATACTACTGGCACAAATTAACACAATGAAAATGTTTTGTACATTTCTTTAGATATAATTGATATATTATCTATCTATTATTAATAGAAAGATATATTTCATAAAGTGACTTGCCCAAGTTCACAAGGAAAATGGACACAGGGATATAAATCAATAAAACAATTAAAATCTGCCCCACTCGAGGTCATGATCCTGAGCAGAATATTTGTTATAAACTGTAGCCTTGATCGCCAGAACACTGATCCTATGTAAGATCTGGGTAACCATGCAATATCACAATTACATTGAAAAACAATTATGGTACCATTGACTCACTTTGTTTTTTTTTTGTATATGTGCAGTTGATATAATTCCACAAACTGGGGAACATGAAAGTAAGAACCCTGTTGCATTGTACATCTTGAAGAATACGGTGAGAATATTTCTACATAAGCATTTGTTATCAATTACCTGAATTACAGTATCTAAAAAAGGAATACATATAAAATTATTGTTAGGTAAAAAGCAGGAGAAAGTAGAGGATTTTTAACCCCTAGCGATGCTAGCCAGGAAATGTCCATGTAATAAATATGCAAGTTAAAGCATTTGAATCTTCATAATCCTTCCAAACAAAGCAGCCTTATTGAACTCAGAACTCCAACATCCATAAATACTGTGATATGCCACTATTAAAATCCTTTGAATCCCACTGTCTGTAGACTCCCAATTGTCTATAATAGGTACATCCTGTATGGGTGTCAAGTGGCTATAGGAACTAAATGGTATTGAGGTCACATAAATGAGCAGCATATAATAATGAAATTACTCACTGATGACCATGTGGAGATCTGAAGTCTGTCGGCGTGCTCCTACCAAGGGGTTCCAGTATGCAGAGATCGTGAGCGGCGTTGCAGCTGCCTTGGAGAAAATTATGACCAGTACTGCAAAAGTCTAGGCACGAAAATGTATTAAAGGCACATTAAAAACAGTAAGATGGATGTCTCATCATTATATAGTATTATCGACCATGACCAGGAAATGACTGCTGTCCAATATTATTTACATAAATCAGATCTGTCTGGAGCACCAAAAACATTTTTGGTGGATTCTATTATGTTTTTGTTAACTCACAAATATTTTATGTTTGACACACACTTTTTTCTTCAATCACAGGGTACTGCAATGGGAACGTCTTTTGCCCCATCATATGCAAATTTATTTATGGGTTTTTAGGAGAGCACTCACATTTATGGTAGTAAAAATGTATTTCATAATCACATAATCTTTTTTAAAAGATATATCGATGACCTCATCCTAATTTGGGATGGGGATAGTGATACATTGGGTACAATCATCGATATATTGAATAACAACAATTTAAATTTCACTTTTGAAAGTCACACAACTAATATTAATTATTTAGATATACATTTGTATATTGATCTATCCTGTACCATCCAGATGGAGGTTTTCAGGAAGATCAATTCACGTAATACCTTTTTAAGATCAGACAGCAATCATCCCAGGCCCCTAATTAAGGGGCTACCGAAGGGTCAATTCCTTAGGTTAAGGAGACTTTGTTCTTCAGATGAGACATACATTCATCACTCTAAAAATCTTATGCAGAGGTTTAAAGATAGGGGTTATGATGATCTAACCGTAAGAAATGCTTTTGAACATGCTCTGTAGTTGGATAGAGATAGTCTTAGCTCAACGTGTGGAGATAAATCTAAGAAAAGATTGAAAAATAGTGGTTCTAATGATGAATCCACAACACCTTTTTTCATAACGAAATTCAGTAACCAGGCCCAACAAGTTAAGAACATCATTAACAAACATTGGGGAGTCTTAAGTTTAGATTGTGACCTTCTTCCATTTATTGAGAAGGGTCCTAGAATGGTTTTCAGAAAAGCCAAAACTTTGGCTAACCATCTATCCCCCAGTCTCTTCTCATCAGCAAATACAGCAGTATCCCTAAATAAAACAAAAGGTTTCTTTAGATGTGGTACTTGCAAGATTTGCAGGTACGCTTATCCGGGAAAAATCTTACGGTAAAGAAAATGAAAAATCCCTATGTAATTAGATCTTTCATTAACTGCAATACACAATTTGTAGTGTACTACATATGGTGTAAATGTGCTAAAGGATACGTAGGGAGAACAATAAGACCATTTAACAGCGAATGATGGAACATGTGAGGTTTATTAGAAATAAAGATTTAAATCATCCAGTTTCAAGACACTTTGTAGAATGTCCCCAGGGTGGACTTGCGAACTTCAGATTCATGGCAATTGAGCACACTGAGACTCCAAAACGTGGAGGAGATAGACTAAATAGTTTAAATAAAAGAGAGATGTTTTGGGTGTTTCCTTGGATACTCTGGCCCCAATCGGCATAAATGTTGGTTGGGAATTGCAGCATTTTTTGCACTAAATAAGTAATTTTTCATCATATATGACTTAATTCACCCCCCCCCCCTCTCAGGGTTCCTCCATTTATTCCGGTCATATGTATGTACTACTAAATGGGAGGTCATCATTATGATCTCATACAAGAGATATAGTATTTAAAGTTGTTTAGAGTTCAGTGATACAATAATTATCATAGGACCAATGCTCTAGAGATAGGGACTCAAATTAATTTTAATAAATACATTAATAAACATAATACAAATAATAATGTTTAGGATCGTTTAGGGATGCCCATCGTGCATTGGTCTAAAACTTCCTTTGACATGTCTCCACAAGATATACAATGGTCCATTTAATTAATGATTTATGATCATGATGATGTGTTTTTTACGTTCTCTCTTTTTTTTTTCTTTTCTTTCTTAGTCATTATATGGTTCAAATATTGTGAGGATTTATACTACAGTAATTGCTTTTTTTATTTTAAATCACTACAAGTTTGATAGTGTTTTAGCAATGGTCAATATTTTATGGGACAGTGCTTTCGATTTTTCTATGTGTTGGTTTATATGTATATATTTGTGGGATATTTGCACTTGCCCCATTAGGTTATATGTCTCTTTTTCAAGATGCCCAGTTCTTTCCTTCCTCTTGTCATACTTTTTTCAATCTTTTTTTAGCTGATAACCAGCTTTAACAACGCTTTATGAGATAAGAGGTATGATGGCTCTCATTGGTTGGGGGTCCCCTACATCATGTCATTTTGCATGGTGTCTCTCAGCTGGCTATTAGTTTAATTACATTAGTTCTCCGTGAGAGAAGGGGCGTGATGATTCCTATTGGATGGAAATGCCGATACGTTACGAGTGAAGAGAGGAATTATGGGTATTTTTGTGATCGATCGGTTTTGTACCGTACTCTTTGATAAAGCGTGTGTGACCACGCGAAATGTGTAAGAGTGTTCTCTTACTGTTTTTAATGTGCCTTTAATATATTTTCGTGCCTAGACTTTTGCAGTACTGGTCATAATTTTCTCCAAGGCAGCTGCACCGCCGCTCACGATCTCTGCATTAGAGAAAAAGCAGAATGGTGTACTGTGTAAATGATATACCTTTATTTATTCTCTGCATATACATGTGTAACACCCTTCCCCTCCCCCCTACCTTACGAGAGATCTGCATGTTCCGTGTATACCGGTGCTGGTTAGCTCACCTGCTTTAGGCCAGGAAACCTGAGTCTCCGCTGGGGTAGTGGGAATAGCAACCGGACAGGCTGGTACTTCATCAGTGCAGCATCTCTAACCTGTAGGGTAGCTGCCAAAGGCAGATGGTATTCCCCACAGGAACCCCCTTTTCCAGCAATGACAGAGAATTGGAACGATTCACCTTTTATTTGTCAGGCCAGGACCCGATCCATCTCTTGCAAGAGAGGTATGTCTTACACTGACTATCATAGAATATCTTCCCTCGCATCACTGTTATTCCCTGACTCGGCCCCCCAAGGGCTTGAGGCCCTTGAGATTAGTCGCTATCCCCTTACCCCCTGATGGGGTAAGGCAGATACCACGTCACTCACTGGGGAGCAGACTACATCCTAGAATCGTCACATCTACATTTGGGTTAGGAGACTCTTATATACCTGGGGAGGGGTTAGTGACCCTGCCCCAAACTGGACAGGTGTTAGAGGAGTTCCCGTTGTCACACCATACTACGTGTGACCCCTTAACACCCACCTTCCCCTAGGAATGATGCTCCTAACTGCCATCCAGCCTGCACCTGACTATGGCAACAATCTAGCTAGTGTGCCAATGGACTCACATCCTTGCAATGTGAAAGGGATTTAACCATGGCACTTACCAGGACTTACATGCCAGGGCCACGAAGCACATAGCCTGGGGCACTAGGCTACACATGTATATATGTAACAGAACGGCTAAGGGAGTGTGAATAAGCCACAAAATAAATATCCAGTTAGGGGAATGTATCGGCCAGTGACTTTTGGTAAATCACACTGTTCAAGCGACAAGCATACAGATGTATTCTGTTTGTATCCGGGGTTTTCCTGACCCAAGCCTGTCCCTTACGTGAGATTTCCCAAGAAATGTACGCGTGTTATCTGCGATTTAACCTGGGTGAAGGGAGACCTGAAGGCGGGCAGAAATTCAATATGTGGCGTTATATGCTATACCAGCCAGAATCTTAAATTGGTGATAGTGAGTTATTGTGCCCCTCCCATTTAGCTGTAGAAAAAACATGCTGACAAGAGCTAGGCAAGGCTGAATGTGTACTGCATGTTGCACGCTGATAAGGGCTAGGTTGAGTGACTCGCAATGTACTGCATGTTACATGATGACAAGGGCTAGGTTGAGTAGCAATCACTGTACTGCATGTTACATGATGACAAGGGCTAGGCCGAATGTGTACCTTTTATTACATGTTGACAAGGACTAGGTTGAGTGACACTCCATGTACTTCATGTTACATGCTGACAAGAGCTATCTTGAGTGACACTCACTGTACTGCATGTTACATGAGGACAAGGGCTAGGCTGAATGGTACAGCATGTTACATGCTAACGAGGGCTAGAAAACCTTAGTACTTTATGTACAGTACTAAGTGTATTAAATGTACTGCTAAAGAGTAAAAACATTTTAAAACAATGAAATCAGTGAACACTTTATAAAACAAAACTTATTTTTTTATTAGATGAAAAACAATCCTAGTAAATTTTTTGTTGATTATTGTGAAATTAATTCAACAAGTGTTCGTCCCCATAGCCGTGGGTGTTCCAGGGAAGACACATTTTATGCCTTCAAAAGGCATTTATGTTGTCTTTCACAGCTTGGAAAAGAACCGGGGTAATAATGAAATGCCTTTTTATTTTGTCTATAATGTTTCTGCACAATTACAAAGGCAGTTCTTTCTTGCCCCTATTGCCATCATAATTAACCACCTTAAACCACTCAAGATACAGCTCATAATTGACATGGTGTTTCATAATGAGAAGGGCTAGTATGGTAACTTTTCCAGCGCTTCTCGAAAAAGTATTTTTCCCGTATGCTCTGCGGGAGGTCTGTTAACGTCATGTCTGGGATTGTGCATTGATGGAGTTGCATTTCAATCTATACTCTCCTGGGTGCTACGTGTCGTGCTGCAGGTGTGCTTAATTCACTGGACGAGGATAGATGGTCTGTGGGGCTTTGCATTTGCACCAGTACACCCCTGGGTGCAGTGGGTGTTGGTGGAAGTGGTGCGCTTCTGTCAGTGGTTGAGGGTACAGTGTCTGATAGGATGCTTTCCTCCGGTGGTGTGCGTTATCTAGGTGGCGTGCAGGCCAATTCCGGTGAAGAAGGTGCAGGTGGTGGATGGCGTTCCTACAGGTCACCCTCCTGCTCCTGCGTCGCACATACAGGGGGAGGGACAGGAATAAAATAATAGAGCCCAGCAATGTCATTGTCAATGTTGCCCATGCCACTCTCCATCACCTCCATTCTCTCCTAAAGTTGATCCAACTTTGCCTCCATTTTTCCCTTTATTGCTGTGTTGTGTTGCAAATTCTTCCGTAGTTACTTAAAGATTCTAGTATGTGACCTATGGAATTCAGGCTCACAAAAGGTGTGAGGGTGGAAACGTGTTCTCACTCTAAGAGGCTGGGCGATCAGAGGAGGACGTTGGTAGGACAAGGGAAGTGTTGTCTGCTTCAGTTGTCAGAGGGCCATCTGGTTGTGCATCAGTGTGGCTGGGGGCATCTGGTTCGGCTTCTGTTGTCAGAGGGTTATCTGGTTGTGCATTGGGTGAGTGTGAAAGAGTGGCCAATCAGGTTTGATCTGATTGGCCAGCAGCCCCTGTCCCATGTAAAGGATAGCCACAGGGTGATATATAAGAGAAACTGCTGATCAGAGAAGAGATTCCCTCAGAGGACCATCTGAGAGACTGAGTGACATTCTGTGAAGGAGTTTTGATCTTGACTGTGACCAGCTGGAGATACATGTCAGAGGGGCTGCTGTGTGATCAGCACTCTGATATCCTGGACAAGAAGCGGACAGACCAAGCCTTCTTGAAGCAGGCCCCTACACCTAGTGAGGCTAGAGTCTACTCCCCAGGTCCCCAGTTTGTATTGTATGTTGTTGTCATGGTAAACCAAGCTTATTAAGGCTTTTAATTACCGGGATCATTGATTGAGAAAAGCAGAGAGATAAAAATAAATTGCTTTTATTCACATAACGAATGTACAAAACTATGTTACACAAATTACAGGAAAAAGACACACTTACTTTGGAAACTGGGATAACAAAACTAATCTTTTCTAGTTGCAAAGACACAGCAAAATAATTCCCAGCTACTTTTCCTTCCTGTGGCCTCTTGCTGTTGGATTCTGGTCACTTAGCCTCTGAGAAATTTAGGCAATTTACTCAGAGCTGGAACTTATCAAATGGGACTGAATCTCAGGTTAATCACACAAAATGGAACTGATGATGGAACTCATGAAAAACTTAGATGGAACTCTTAGATGGAACTAACTCTCTGACGGACTGCATGACCTTTTAAAAATTCCCAAAAGTCCATCCTGTCAGTCTGCAGTGAATCACTGCATTGGAACCAACCCCCTATGGGCATGCTCCGCCAGTACTTCAGGTAGCCTGACAGAAGCTTCAATGTATGCTGTGAGCATGTGCCAACTTTGCATTTCAGCCGCTTAGTATATCTAGCCAAGCTTACTTCCCTGGAGACATAATGCCTCCCTGTCGTAAATCAGTGGTGAGATTGACAGTCTTACACCAGAGTAAAACTCCACACCCAAAGGACATTTAAAAACTGCTTTTTATATCTAAATGTACTCATAACTTCAGTTCTGTAATACTTCCTGACACGTGAGACACATTAATACATTCCGGCACGCATGCCGGTCCCAATGATACTAAACAGAACCGCGTCATCCAAAAATGAAGAGAAATATTAATATGTATCTCTTAATACCTGCTAGACCCCCCCGTGTCAGTAATCATCATGTGCGACTTCGTCCCACCGATACACATGTCATTTTTATCATATTCTGCAGAGGACGTCTCATGATATTCTCATATTTAATAAGGTCACTCACTTCATACCTTCTGTAGCCACGCCCCTGGCCTTCTATAACCCCCTTGTGAAGAAATGCTTTGATGCTCGGCCCCCTGTGTAGATAACTGTGCTATATTTCACACCTATGCCAACATGTTGGACTTTGATCTAGGTGACAGGGACCCATTGAACAAATAATATGGTTACTCTATTTAAGCTTTTCCTTCTAACAGGAGGGTTCACACCTTTGGGATCTCTGAGGCTTTCAAGTCCTGGCTGTCTCAGGGACGCATAGGCACCGAGCGTGGTAGCCATGACTTCGAAATCCCAGTTCATTCACAGGGCATCAACATATATACACATTAAACTATACCTATGTACAGTAATATAAAAGAGATTATAGGTGGCACACCACTGTTTTAAAGAAGTAATTTCTCAAGGAGTTTACATTTGGTGCTCACCTTCCGTTGATCCTGGCGTCCCAAAGCTGGATCCAAAGTAATAGCAAAATAGGAGAAAGGAAGAGGCACACAAATTGTAGTGGAATCTCATGATTTCAAATGTATTAATGCATCAGAGCTAACAATGGTAACGTTTCAGGACAAGCAGTCCCTTCCAAGGTGTTTGGTCTGAGGAAGGGACTGCTTGTCCTGAAACGTTACCATTGTTAGCTCTGATGCATTAATACATTTGAAATCATTTGATTCCACTACAATTTGTGTGCCTCTTCCTTTCTCCTAATTTGCTATGTACAGTAATATATGGTGGACTGTCTTATGTGTGGTAAAATATACACATTCTGCTGCTAAAATGTGTTACAGTTTTCTCATATTTTGCACACAGTCACAGTAATGCATACACAATGCCCGGGCCCAAGAGCTGACACTCTAGGACCCCAAAACACGGGTCAGGGGTAACCAAGTGGGCTTGACCTTTATTATAAGCCTGGTTAACCCTTTCCCCGTCACACTTGTTTTGTGCATCTTTGTTTTGTCTGCTGGGGTGCCAGAATAAACCTCATTTTTTCAACAACCTTGTCCTGTCTGGTGCTAGTGATCCTGGTGGTTTCGGTGTAAAAGTAGTGGTCTCCCGTGACAAACCTTATTGAAGTCTTTCCAACTTACTTAGTAATATCACTATTCCTAGCAGGCATTGAGTGGCCTAGGGCTTAGCAGGTAAATGTGCAGGTTTTAGGGCACAAATGATTTGGGTTACTAATGCACTATTTGTAGCATAATGTGTAGCATTATGTGTGGCTATGTTTATTTATTTATAAAATATTTTATCAGGAAGGTAAACATTGACTCCATACCACTAGCGGGGCATCGGGGGGGTACCTGGATGAGTGCCCGGCTGGGGGCATCAGGGGCAGTGACAGAGTTCTGCCGCTCCTATGATGCCTGCCAGCGAGTAGGTAAGGTGGGTGATCATGTGAAGGCACCCCTGAATCCACTACCGGTAATAGGGGAACCCTTCCATAGGGTGGCTATGGACATAGTGAAACCCTTCATGATTCCCATTTGGTCTGGCAAGCATTACATTTTCACCACGGTGGTGGACTTTGCCACCAGGTACCCTGAGGTTTTAGCACTAGCCACCATCGACGCTAGGGCAGTAGCAAAAGCATTGATTGTTATATTCACTAGAGTAGGTTTCCCTAGTGAGATTCTAACTGATCAAGGGTCGCAATTCATGAGTGAATTGCTACAGTGTTTATGGAATGCATGCGGGGTGAAGCACCAGCGCACGACCCCTTACCACCCCCAGAGAAACGGTCTATGTGAGAGGTTCAATGGTACCCTGAAGCAGATGCTCCAAGCTTTCATAGAGGCTGAAGGGAAGCACTGGGAGATTCACTTACAGCACTTGCTGTTTGCATACCGAGAGGTACCGCAATAATTTCCCTTCGATCTCCTATATGGTCGCAGGGTATGGGGACCTCTTGACTTATTTCGTGAGGTATGGGAAGGGGAGACTACCAATACTGAAGCATCTGTGCTTCAGTATGTGGTAGATCTCAGGGACCGGTTAGAAATGTTTATGGAGTTGGCACAGGTTAATCTCAGGGAAGCTCAGACCAAGCAGAAGACTTGGTATGATCAGAATTCCGGTAGCAGAACATTCATCCCAGGACAGCAAGTACTTGTTCTGAAGCCCACTTGGCAGAATAAATTAATGGCTGCCTGGTCTGGACCGTACACGGTCCTCAGAAAGATGAACGAGTGCAACTATGTTGTACAGTTAGATGAAGGCAAATCCCTCTGACCAAAGAGGCTAGGGAGAAGTCAGCATTCATAACTCTAAGTGGCCTCTATGAATTTTTTGTGATGCCATTTGGGATGAAGAATGCCCCGGCTTCCTTCCAACGCCTGGTCAATAGGTTGCTGGAAGGGATGCAAGGTCTTGCAAGGACATACCTAGATGACATTGCTATTTTCAGTAATTCGTGGGACTCACATTTAGTGCATGTAGCTGCGGTGCTGAAAAGGCTCAGGGAAGCAGGGATGACACCAAAGCCTGCAAAGTGTCTAGTGGTATGGTATAAGTGTTAAACTTAGAACACAGAGTTGGTGGTGGGCACCTTAAGCCAGAACCAGCTAAGGTAGAGGCTATAGTGCAGTGGTCCGTTCCTAGAACCAAGAAGCAGGTCATGGCTTTTTTAGGCACTGCTGGCTACTATAGGATGTTTGTCCCTCAGTACAGTGCCATTGCTAAACCCTTGACTGACTTGAAGCAGAAACGACTCCCAGTTCTGGTAGCCTGGTCTCCTGCCTGTGAAAAGGCTTTCCAGGCATTGAAGACTGCACTGGCTAGTGCTCCTATCCTGGCTGCACCAGACTACACAAACAAGTTTCTTGTGCAGACCGATGGCTCGGACTATGGTATCGGTGCTGTACTCAGCCAGGTGGGTGAGGAGGGGGTTTAACCTCCTGTGGTATACTTGAGCAGGAAACTGCTACCCAGAGAAGTGGCTTATGCCACTATTGAGAAGGAATACCTGGCCATTGTTTGGGCTCTGCTGAAACTGCAGCCCTATTTGTATGGCAGGGCATTCACCGTGATCACGGACCACAACCCATTGAGTTGGCTACAAAGGGTGTCAGGGGAGAATGGCAAATTGCTTCGCTGGAGCCTTGCATTGCAAGAGTTTGATTTTACAATTCAGCATAAGAAAGGCAGCGAGCATGGCAATGTGGATTGACTCTCCCGACAGGACATTCCCTGTGAGCCAATGTCCTCATGAAGTGCCAGGCTGGTAGAGCCACCGGACATGGTGACTGCCACCGAGCTTTAATCTCGATGAGGGAGGTGTGACGGTGAGGGGGTAACCAGGCCATCAATAAAGGTATTATACCCGGCTGGTTACCTCTGATCCATATTTGCGGTTTTAGAGTGTCAGCTCTTGAACCTGTTTATTGTATCTGCAATGTATATAATTATGCCACAATAAATAATTTTCTGTATTTTACCTTTCCAGGTGTACCAGCAAGCAGAGATTGCTAGGAGTTTCAAGGGGGGTTTTATGAAGAAAGTCTTGTCAGAATGTGTCTAGGTATTGGGGTTCCAGAGTTTCTGGATACCCCAAAAATATACCTGGGAATCAGTTTTTTTTACAATTGTATTTTTTGTTGACATAATGTATTTCTGTGCAACTGAAGAACATTCACAGTCCACATTATGCACTTTCGTGTGATAGAAACACTACCGGATAGGCATTTGTTTTAAAATGAAATATATTCTTCACTGCCTCTCAAGTACAAAAGTCGGTTGCTGAACAGTACAAAAGCATTTATGTGTAACCCCCTTTCCCTATGCCAAGGGAAACCGTGGGCGATTATGGAGGCTCACAGGTGGCCTGAGCCTCTGCCTCTGGGAGCCAGGGGTGAGCTCTCTCTCGTAGTGCAGCGCCTCCACATATGAGGGATCCCAGCGTTGGCGGGATGACTCCTCATAGGAACCAATAAAAACATTAATAAACAGTATTACTCCAGATATATATAACTTGTCTTTACTGTAATGGCATATAACAATATCATATCACATCATCTCACTAATGCAACAATACCTACACCCAGAGTGGTTTTCCTGCAAAGTACTGAGGGTGCATTGGGCACCTATACCCCGGTGTCCACACAAGCAGTCCCACCCAAATGTGAGGTAGCGCTACCCCCCTGTGATGTGTAGGTGCACGTTGGTACTTCGCTGGCCACAGGCCTGACCAGGGAACAGTAAGATGAGGATTCTGGATCAGGTCCCACGCCGCAGGGCCTCCAACACAGCTCCCTTCACACCTTATCCAGGCTGCGGTCCGTGGTGCAATCTCCAGCCGGATGATCCTTGTCCTGTGCTGCCATGTGCAGCCTGGTCCTAGGCCGTCTCCTACGTGGACGTCCATCCACCGGTACAGCTGCTATTCTAATGTGGGGAGGATCCCTATTTGGGGCCTTCCCTACAATACTGCAAGGGGCTTACTAGCTTCCTGGACACTACCTTTTCTCTTGCCACCTCAGTCAGACTGACTTGTGGGCTCTCTGCCCGCAGAGGATATCCTGTTCCTCCTTAAGGCTGCATCCTATTGGCTGGATCAGCCAATGTGATGAACCCTCCCCCCCACGGATTTGGGACTCGTAGTCCTGCGGAGCCTGTGCGGAGCCATCCAAAATGGCCACCGCGCTGGAAACACTGTGCATGCGCGCCTTTCTACAAGATGGTTGCTCCTGCTAACTCCCTGATCCCGCGGAACTCCGCCGATCAGCTGAGCAGCAGGGCAGCTACCCCATCACTGGAGGTAAGGAGGGGGACTCAGCTACATATGTTATTTCAATATACCTAAGGAACCATGAATGCAAAATCAGACATTCCCCATTAACCACAATAGTGCTAAAGGTGTTAAATCCTTCTGGCATTAAGAGTGAACCAATATGGCAATAAAGCAACTCTGGTACAATGGTGGATGTTTGATTACTACATTTTAGGAAGTAATTACAGTTAGGAAATTATTATACAAAGCACAGGACTCTGTCACGTCTTCATTCAACCTGTTATAATTAGGAAATTATTAGCCTGAGCAAGAAAATCTTTAGCGTTATGCAAAAACATTTTAGCGGTAGGAAGTTATTCATTTTCTGAACGGATTCATAAATTAGAAACTAGTTTGTTTATTATCTTAATTAGTTACACAAATTTGTTAAGAGAAAAAAATCCACTTTTTCCATTAGAAGCAGGCTATTATTTTGTGTTAGCTATAACATATTTATTGTATTCTATAGCTCACCAAACATTTCTAACATTAATATAACAGATTCTACACGTTTAATATTAGACTTTTTACCGTAGGAAAAAAAAAATTGACATAGATATCTGTAACACAGTGAAGTGGTTAACACTTAATTAATCCTTTCATTTCACAAAGCAATTTTCTTTTTTTGGATTATTTTATACACTTTGATTACTTTAAAACAATACTTTCTTTATTCTTACTAACATACAGTATAGGAAGTATTTAATAAGTCGTAACCAAATGCTCTAGATTTTTTACAATATATTTATATATAACCTTTTTTGAAATAAGGCTATTATGGACCAAAATATTAACAGGTAAATTGTCAAAGTCATTGTTTTTATTTTGTTCTTTGTTTGCAAAATAATGATGATGTCTTCAAAGGCCAAAAAGATAAAAGTAAACATAATAAGTATCCAATAAGTTGGGAATAGCTTGTTTAGATATCCACTTATGGTACTATAAATACTGTAGTAACCATAAGAGTAGTGCAATTTAATATTGGCAAATATATATGCATATTGCATAAACCGAGTAAGCAAATCATACAGTATCACAATGGTCTGTGTTGAATCCCTTATTCTGCAATTTACATACTGTTTGCAAGGGTGACACCTAGTGGACTAATATCAAAAATACCTAATGCTACATCCAATGTGACAAAACACATAGTTAAATACATCAATGTTAGTATTGTCATGAGTAAGGGTCTTTAGTTAAACCCTTTCCCAAAGCGTTATAAGCCTGCAGCCACTTCATGGCATTACCAGTATGTAGGTCCTAACACAACCTGTACAAATTATCATTTATCTCTGGTGGTGTGAGCTTAAACCAACCCTGGGAGGAGGGGCAACTAACCTCCAAACAACTGAATTAATTAATTGAAAATTAAAATGAATAAACACACAATCCCAGGAAGCTCTAACCACAGAACTCACCACAAGAGAAAGAGAGAGAGAGAGAGAGAGAGAGAGAGAGAGAGAGAGAGAGAGAGAGAGAGAGAGAGAGAGAGAGAGAGTTAATAAACCAATCTCACACTGATGATACCCATCAAGGTTGAGACATGTCTGTGAGTGGTTTGACTTGCTTTGCTAGTCCTGTGCTGTGCTTAAAAGCTGTGTGAATATCGGTGCATTTGCTTAAATGGGCTCCATGTGAATGGATATTCTAGGCAAAAGGTGATACATTGTGTGCTCATTTGCATGTCATTTGCAGAATCCCTTGCTGCAGTGGGATCATTGTATGCTAGGTGATAATGGTTGAAAGGCAGGGTTGCAGCCATGTCTAAGACATGCGAATGTGCTCACAAGTGATATTTTTTATTGGCTATATGCTAACGGTGGAGGTTTTTTGTTGCCTTTTTCACCCACCGTAACTTCAAATGTTTATATATATATATATATTTGTATCAAAGGGAGTGCTACTGAGCGTGGCCTAAAGTATACAACAAAAGACACAAATACCCAATGCTACATCCAATGTGACAAAATACATAAACAAATACTCCAATGTTAGTATTCTCATGAGTAAGGGTAATTTAGTTAAACCCTTTGGCAAAGGTGTTATAAGTCTGTAGCCACTTCAAGGCATGACCAGTATGCAGGTCCTAACACTACAGTGGCGACCAACTTTATTCTAACTCGGCTAGTTCCGCGAATTTCAGAATATCCTGGTGATGTGCGGTTTAGTGTCGTTTTCGCCCGGAGTGTATTACGTTATTTCGCGCCCGTGATTTAAGCATTTTATTCCCGCTGGCTGCAATACTGCAATGCCGTGTAAAAATGCATGGGGGCGTTTGCGAGCAGTTGTCTTTGAAGCCGAGAAATTCATGAATTGTAATTCAGTATATACTGTATATATACAGTATATACTGTATAACAACAACCCCTATAACCCCTAACATACACATACAGTACTGTATATGCACATCAATGATACTATAGGCCGGCGGGGGCGAGATGTGTTTGCAGCAGAGAGAGATCCGCTGCTCTCTCTGCGCAAACATCGGCACATTAAAAATTATTTTAAAAACATTTTTATTCATAGTGTAGATGTGCAGGGGGTCTCCAGAGCTGAACCGCGTTGGTTTCAGGTCCGGGGACCGCCTGCTTCCCGAGATACAGGCCCCTTTATGAGGTGCCGGTATCCCTCTGCATTTAAAGGTCCCGATCACGTGACCGCGGCATGTAAACAAAGCAGAGAGATACCGGCACCCCCTAAAGGGGCCTGTATCTCGGGAAGCAGGGGGTCCCCAGACCTAAAACCAAAATGTTTCTGCTCCGGAGACCCTCTGCACATGTACAGTATAAATAAAACACATATATAAATAAAACTCGTTTCTTACCGTTGCGGCTATGTGCTATGGTAACGAAGCAGCATTTCTGTATTTTAATAATATTGTACAGTGAGCAGGGGGTTCCCTGAGCCAGAAATTAATGCTCAGGGGACCCCCTGCTCCTGCACAATTTTATTAAAAATACAGAAATGCTGCTTCATTACCATAGCTGATAGCCGCTAAGGCAATGAAGGGGTTAACCCACCGTGCCCGCTTTATTGTGGGTAGCGGGGGTGGGTGAAGGGGGTATTTGGCAATTGGTGTGAGTTTAGGACTTGCGGGGGGGTAGCGGGTGCACTTAACCCCTTCACGACCGTAGCAGTTAATACCGCTACGGTCATGAAGGGGTTCACCCCTCCCGCTACCCCCCCGCAAGCCCTAAACAACCACCATTGGGGCTAATACCCCCTTCACCCACCCCTGCTACCCACAATAAAAAAAACTCACACACAGCAGCCGCCCAAAAAATAAATAAATACATCTAAATAAATAAATGAATATAAATAAATACATTTAAAATACATTTTTATTCATAGTGTAGATGTGCAGGGGGTCTCCGGAGCTGAACCGCGTTGGTTTCAGGTCCGGGGACCCCCTGCTCCCCGAGATACAGACCCCTTTATGAGGTGCCGGTATCCCTCTGCATTTAAAGGTCCCGATCACGTGACCGCGGCCTGTAAACCAAGCAGAGGGATACCGGCACCCCCTAAAGGGGCCTGTATCTCGGGGAGCAGGGGGTGCCCGGACCTAAAACCAAAACATTTCTGCTCCGGAGACCCTCTGCGCATCTACAGTATGAATAAAACATACACATCAATAAAGAATCGTTCTTTACCTTTGCGGCTATGTGCTATGGTAATGAAGCAGCATTTATGTATTTTTAATAATATTGTACAGTGAGCAGGGGGTTCCCTGAGCCAGAAATGAATGCTCAGGGGACCCCCTGCTCCTGCACAATATTATTAAAAATACAGAAATGCTGCTTCATTACCATAGCTGATAGCCGCTAAGGCAATGAAGGGTTAAGGCAGAATCAACAATAAATACATTAAATACATATTTTTAATGTGTGTGTTAAACCTCCCTGCCTTGACTGTAATCTGTGTAAGACCCCCTCCCCCTATTGTGTGTGTTAAACTTCCCTGCCTTGACTAATCTATGTAAAAAACCCTCCCCCTATTGTGTGTGTGTTAAACTTCCTTGCCTTGACTGTAATCTATGTAAAAAAAACTCCCCCTATTGTGTCTGCTAAACTTCCCTGCTTTGACTAATCTGTGTAAGCCCCCGCTCCCCCTATTGTGTCGGTTAAATCTCCCTGCCTGTTTCTGTGAGTGCAGTGTACTGTATGTAAATGTGGGGAGAGGGAGGGGGATCCCATGTAAATAACCACACCCACACCCACTACCCACTACCCACCTGCACATGGCCCCTCCGCTGCTGCAAAACAGAGACAAAAATTAAAACATACAAAGTAATGTCCCCTAACCCCTTAATCACCATAGCGGTTATTAACCGCTACAGTCATTAAGGGGTTAACCCACCCTCACCCACCACTCGGGATGCCTACATACCCTCCCACACTAATCCCCCCCCGTGAGTTCTAACCACCCTCACCCAGTACCCTCAAGGGAGGCCTACCCACATACTGTTGGGGAAACACCCCCCCGCCCAGTACCCACAATAAAAACAATACAGTGACCCACAATAAACATAATTCTATTTATTAAATACATTACCCACCCCCTGTGCCCCCCCATAAATACATGATTTTTTCTTTTACATACAGGGTTCATAACGCAGCACCACGCGAGTCCCCGGTGGGCTGGCGGGGCACCTGGACAGACCTACAAGGTACCAGCAGCCCTTTTTAAACAGGTTCTGGAGGCCTGTTGGTGGGTCCCGCCAGCACCATGGCCCCCAGGTGGTCTCCTTGGGTCACCGTGGGCCACAATTGGGTCCCCATGGTAGGCCCAAGGATGTGTGGGAGCCCCGGGTCAGACCCACAGGTGTCTGCGGGGCCTCGGGTGGTTCCCACGGGGGTCTGGGGAACTCACGAGTGCTCACTACGGGTCTGCGGTGCCCCCACAGAAGTGGGACCACACATCCTATTCCCCGCACCTACGGGTCGGCAGTGCCCCCACAGAAGTGGGACCACACAGCTTCATCACCGCAGACTACGGGTCGGCAGTGCCCCCACAGATGTGAGGCCACTGCTTCATCCCCGCATGTGTCACCCATGGAACCACCAGCCTGGTAGCCGTGAGATACCCGAGGAAACCACAGGAGGTCTCCAGAGGTCCCACGCAGAACCACGGAACAAACCCTGAATGTAAAAATAATAAATCTGGCCTATACATTCAATACATACACCCCCCCCCCAAAAACCTACAGTACAATAATGTGCAAAATAACTTTTATCCAGATATGGCTAATAGATTAATTGCCCATTATTAAAAACATTAACTAGCATATTAAAATAAATAAAGTACTACTGACCTCATCAATACGAAGTGTCCATCGCCAGCAACATCCTTGTCTTTCTCACAAAATACATACAACAATGGGGGAAGGGGAAGGGGTGGAGACCCTCGCATCAGCCTATAATGAAGTGAAATCAACAACGGTGCAATAAGGGGAGAGAACAGAATAATAACTAGAGAACAAAGACACCCTATGGGCAGCACTCATTGTATGTAATAATGAAATGGTGATAGACTTAAAATTAAAATACTTTAATTATGTTTGTTAAAATAAGTGTCAAAATCGTTGTAATAAATGGACAACTGACAGTGGTAACACAACACATAAAACAGACAAAAATACACAATTCTAAAACTGAAATCCAGGGGGAGAGGTGGAGATCCCACCTATCTGCTAATTAGCAGAGATGAACAATCAAGGACTAGGTGGGATCTCCACCTTTCCCCCTGGATTTCAGTTTTAGAATTGTGTATTTTTGTCTGTTTTATGTGTTGTGTTACCACTGTCAGTTGTCCATTTATTACAACGATTTTGACACTTATTTTAACAAACATAATTAAAGTATTTTAATTTTAAGTCTATCACCATTTCATTATTACATACAACGAGTGCTGCCCATAGGGTGTCTTTGTTCTCTAGTTATTACTCACAAAATACATAGCCAATACAAAGCCAATACATTGCAATTACATTCAGATATCAATTAACCCCTTAAACACCTTATCACATAATAACCGCAAAGGTAATTAAGGGGTTAAGCCACACTGGCCCGATACCCACCCTTCACCCATGAATTTGTACAGTGGCTTCATCATGCAACTATATATACAGTATATATATATACACAGATATATATATATATATATATATATATATATACAGATATATATATATATATATATATATATTTATATATATATATATATATATATATATATATATATATATATATATATATATATATATATATATATATATACAGTATATACACACACATGATAAAACAATATACAAATAAATGTAGAAGGGTTATCAAAACCATACTGTCCTACAAATAACACTTCTCCATACAGACACACTACATTACAATGAATTTCCTTTAATAATCCTAACTGATCTTACAATCTAAATCATCAAATGCCAATGAAACACCTCACATTCCAATCAATACATTGCATTTACATTGTATAAATGATGCATAAAATCTATGCACCATATACATTCTGCAAATGAATGTTAACAATATTATTGCAAGCAAAATACAAACACTTCCAAACAAGTCAACTATTTTAACCAATCAAGTAAACAAAAATCAATTAGCAATCATTATTTACATCCCTAAACAATTGACAGTCCATCCCGAACAATGAAACAATTAGCTAATTCACGCCTGGAGCAGAACAATTTAGCATGTGAAAAAATATAAGTACCAACCAGAATACAAACTTTAAAACCAAGGCTAGCCCTGACCTCCCTCAAACACACAATACAATATCAACAATTACATCTATCTAATTTTAAAATACTTTAAACTCACAATAAAGCACAGCAGCATAGACAAATTAATTTAAAACACATCAAATCAAGCTTTTAAAACAACATCATTTCTTACCCTGTATGTATATATCTCTCTAGACATATATACATACATACATACAGTGGCAAGAAATGATATACCACAAAAAAAAAATACACATGTTAAAAAAGCTTTAAAAAAAATTAACAAGTTAAATAAAATACATTTCTTTAGTTCACTTACCATTACTTGGCCCCACCGACTCCCGTTGCGCAGCTTACTCACGAACCAATCCACCAGGCACAGGAACCCATAAAATAAAAAAACATAAAATAATAAACATTACACTAAAAATCCAAATCAATCCACGGGTCTTCTAATTGTAATCCATCTTCATCTGTATTCTTCTTTCTTCTATCTTCTTCCGGGTGGGGCGGGATCTTCTTTCCGTCTTCGGCCACGCCCTGGCTTTCTTCTTCTGTAGGAGGTCCTTCCTCCTCGGCGTCTGGCTTCAAAATTAGATGACATAGGCTTTTAAAGGCCTATGACGTCACATTTTCGTCATATGGTTCCCACGGCCCCGAAAACCATGTGTTTTGGCCGATAAAAATAAAAATGATGATGTCACTTAAAGGCAATGACAGCACAGCCAATCAGAATGGCTTTGCTTCAATTGCCTTTAAGATGAAAAGACACATGGCCGCCCTCACATGGTATGGTAGCCAATCAGAGCGTGGGAACTCCATCCCTACTCTGATTGGCTCTAGTATATCATGTGACAGAGGCTTGGGGGGAAAAAGGATGTGACGTACTACAGCCAATCAGAGTAGGGATGGAGTTCCCACGCTCTGATTGGCTCTAGTACCATGTGACAAGCTTTCAATGACGTCACATCCTCATAAAGGGGTCTGTATCTCGGGTTGCAGGGGGTCCCCGTACCTGAAACCAACGCGGTTCAGCTCTGGAGACCCCCTGCACATCTACACTTTGAATAAAAATGTATTTTAAATGTAATATTTCTATTCATGTATTTATTTAGATTTTTTATTTTTTTTTGGGCGGCTGCTGTGTGTGAATTTTTTTTATTGTGGGTAGTGGGGGTGGGTGAAGGGGGTATTAGCCCCAACGATGGTTGTTTAGGGCTTGCGGGGGGGTAGCGGGAGGGGTTAACCCCTTCATGATCGTAGTGGTATTAACTGCTACGGCCGTGAAGGGGTTAAGTGCACCCGAAACACCCCCGTAAGTCCTAAACTCACACCAAGGGCCAAATACCCCCTTCACCCACCCCCTCTACCCACAATAAAGCGGGCACGGTGGGTTAACCCCTTCATTGCCTTAGCGGCTATCAGCTATGGTAATGAAGCAGCATTTCTGTATTTTTAATAATATTGTGCAGGAGCAGGGGGTCCCCTGAGTTTTGATTTGAGGCTCAGGGAACCCCCTGCTCACTGTACAATATTATTAAAAATACATAAATGCTGCTTCATTACCATAGCACATAGCCGCAAAGGTAAGGAATGAGTGTTTATTTATATATGTGTTTTATTCATACTGTAGATGTGCAGAGGGTCTCTGGAGCTGAACCTCTGTGGTTTTAGGTCCGGGGACCCCCTGCTTCCCGAGATACAGGCCCCTTTAGGGGGTGCCGGTATCCCTCTGCTTTGTTTACATGCCGCGGTCACGTGATCGGGACCTTTAAATGCAGAGGGATACCGGCACCTCATAAAGGGGGCTGTATCTCGGGAAGCAGGTGGTCCCCGGACCTGAAACCAACGCGGTTCAGCTCCGGAGACCCCCTGCACATCTACACTATGAATAAAAATGTATTTTAAATAATTTTTAATGTGCCGATGTTTGCGCAGAAAGAGCAGCGGTTCTCTCTCTGCTGCAAACACATCTCGCCAGGGGACGGCCTATAGTATCATTGATGTGCATACAGTATACAGTACTGTATGTGTACAGTACTGTATGTTAGGGGTTATAGGGGTTGTTGTTATACAGTATATATATATATATATATATATATATATACATATATATATATATATATATATATATATATACTGCATTACAATTCATGAATTTATGCCATCTGGCGGACACACGAAGCATTGCAGCCTAGTAAATCCTGAACCATTATCAATTAACACATCAACCGCGCGTCAGCCGGGCATGACCCTGGCTGGGACCGCGGCATGCTCCAGGTGAACAGCGTGGCATTCCAGGAACCAGCCAGGGACAAACCGGTGATTTGTTAGAATAAAGTGTGCCGCAGCAGTACCCGTGAAAATTGTCATTTACCTCTGCTGTGGAGGGAGAATGGTCTTAATAGACCAGTCCTGCACAGGTACATGAAAAACCTACTAATTAAAATATGGGGTGGGGTGGGGTGAGCTTAAACCCTGGAGGGGCCACTGACCCCCAATCAACTGATGCTAATTATTCTATACATTTGGCCATGCTCAGCGGTGGACAACCAGCTAGCATCATAGCCTGTTAGCTGAATGCGGATATTGGGATTCCCTACAGCTGATTTCTTCAGACCAACACTGCACCGTCTACGTTGCTTCTTGCTCTGCTTTGGGCTACCATGCAAATACTTATATGTAATTGGGGGTATATATTTTAATTGTTTTATACATAAACATATTTTTATATGTACACTCTTTCTGTGTATCATCTTATCTGGGTGAGGAACACACTACACCATGACAAGGGAACATTGCCCCTCCACCACCATATGAGAGGACAATTCTTCCACTTACCATCCCTAGGGGATCCAGAGAGGACTGAGCAGGCAGGCAGAGATTCATCTGCTAAATATACTTTTCAGTGTTTTCTGTCTCTACTGGGCCATGTGAGTTTTAGCATTGCCCACTGTAACGGGAGACCAGGTTTATTACCACCTTTTTATACCGGGATCATTAATTGAGCAAAGCAAGGTATTAAAATAAATTGTAATTTATTTCAGGAAAAGACATACACACAATGTAACAAAATTTACAAGGTTAACACATTTACTGGGGCTAACAAATACATTTATCCTTTAAAAGAAATTCACAAAAATCACCTCTTTAGGAGCCATTTTCCTTGACCGGTAGGTACTCACGACAGTCCTGGAACGGATTTCGGCATGCAATGCCGACCGCGCCAGCTACCGCTATGTTCTTCAAGCCTGCTAGCATCTATGCAGTACAGATCATCTTTGAATTTTCCTCTGTTCCATAAACCTTCCAATGGAAAAAGTACTGTAGCCCGCCACAGGATCTACAGGAATCCAATATTTGGCTTACTTCAAATTCCTCCTGACCATCCACCAAGAACGGTTTAGGAGGGGGGAGGGTAGTAGGAGAGAAGGTGTTCTGGATGAACGGCTTGAGGAGGGAGACATGAAACACGGGGGGTATTCTTAAGGTATCCGGAAGTTCCAGTTTGAACGCCACCGGGTTGACTTGTTTCAAGATTTTATAAGGTCCAATGAACTTGGGCCCAAGTTTGGAGGATGGCTGTTTCAAGTGTATATTTTTTGTAGTCAGCCAGACCTGATCTCCCACTTGAAATGGAGGTGGTGGTCGTCGACGTTTATCCCCCTGGGTTTTTTGCTGGAGAGCGGCTTTGGTCAGATTGTCTTCCAGAGTAACTGGAGTTCTTGGATTTTGTCATCCTCTACAGGAACTCCGTAGAGGGGACTGGAAAGAGGAATGACAGCGGGATGTTACCCGTAAGCACAGAAGAACGGTGATTCCAGTGTTTCGTGCTTCATGGAATTACGGGAAAACTTGGCCCACGGGAGCAAATCAACCCAGTCATCCTGTAGTTCAGAAACAAAACAGCGGAGGAATTGGTCTAAGGACTGATTGGTTCTTTCCGTGAGACCATTGGACTGGGGATGGTATGAAGAAGAGAAATGTAAGGAGATACCCATTCTTTGGCAGAAGGCCTTCCAAAATCTAGAGACGAATTGGGATCCACAATCTGAGACTATATCTGTCTGGACTACATGTAGGCGGAATATCTCTTTAAAAAAGATCTCCGATAGTTCAGATGCCATGGGTAGCTTCCTGAGACGAACAAAATGGTCTTGTCATGTGAATCAGTCGACCACTACCAGTATGGTAGTCATACCCCTTGAGGGAGGCAGCTCTACGATAAAATCCATGGAGAATTGGGTCCATGGGCGGGTGGGGATGAGTAAGGGGTGTAGCATTCCACAGGGTAACGTCCTTGGCACCTTCGTCTTAGCACATATAATGCAGGCTGCCACAGACTCCTGTACGTCTTTGCGAAGCTCAGGCCAACAAAATATTAGTTAGAGGAAATCACGTCTTCCTAAACCCTGGGTGCTCAGCCGTCTTGGAGTTTTGACCCAATTGCAACACCTCACAGAATTGGGGAGGAACAAATAATTTAGACGAATGTGTGGACATTGATCTAGGATCCTCTGCCTGAACTTGCGATATCTGTTGCAGAAGTGATGAAAATATGGCAGAGATGATCTGTGCAGATGGAATGATGGGTCCCTGCTCTATCTCCTCAGAGCCTTCAGGAGGGAATTGTCGCGATAGAGCATCTGCTTTGGTGTTTTTGGATCCTGGATGTTAAGAGACCACAAAGTTGAACCGAGTGAAGAAGAGAGCCCACCTCACCTGATGCCTCCCAAGTCTCCTTGCCCCTTCAATGTATTCAAGGTTCCTGTGGTCTGTAAGGATTGAAATCGGAGAAGTTGTCTCCTCAATCAAATGTCTCCATTCTTCAAGAACCATTTTCATAGCCAGAAGTTCCCGATTTCCAACATCATAATTCCTTTCCGCAGTAGAATTTTTTTTTAGAAAAGAAGGCACAGGGGTGGAGTTTCACATAAAAATCCTTCTCTTGAGAAAGAATGGCTCTGGCTGCCAGATCGTATGCATCCACTTCAAGCACGAAGGGTTTCGTAGAATCTGGATGGATAAGCACAGGTGCGGAAGAAATGGCGGACTACACTAGGTTCAGGGTACCTGGGCATGTATCTGGGTATCTCTGCTATATCAGGGAACCCCTGCTACACTAGGGATTCCGTGAATAGCTGCATATATAGTTTAGCCCTTTCATACCCATTTACCTTGTCTAAATGATGCTACAGCAGGGATCCTGGTGGTGAGCCGTAATAACGCTTCCAGAGTCGGAGTTTGGCGGAGTAATATGCTTGGCTGTATCCGAGAATCTCAATCAATCCCTGGATATAACTTTTGGGATATCCCATAACTTGGGAACCCCGATACATAGCAACATTCTGTTAATACTTTCTCTGACAAACCCACCCTGAAACGTACAGCCTAAAAATCTCCCGATCCCAGCCCTCCAGTAAAGGCAAAAGTTACATAAATCTTTATTGTCGCAAAATTAGTATACAGTTGCAGTAATACTGTATATTTTTGACACCTGGGTCCCAGAGCTGACCCTCTAAGACCCTAACACACGGGTCAGGGTTAACAAAGTGGGCTTGACCTTTATTGATGAGCCTGGTTAACCCCTTCCCCGTCACACTCCTCAATGTCTTGGTTGGGGCAAATGGTGGCCCGATGACTTCCATACACCCCAGGACGTGAGTACTTGAGGCTAACTCTGGTACCAAAATAGCTTCACACTTGGCAACCTCTGAGGCTTTCATGTCCGGGACTCGAGCAGACTTGAATGCACCAAGCTTGGTAGCCAAATGGTGTCTCAGAACCCTGGACCTTGAAGTCCCAGCTCGTATTACTACAAGAATATACATACTTTAAACATACTGTTTAATAAAATATATACTTAATACCTTTCTAAGTCTTATGGTTATGGGGAATAGAATAAGAATCTGCATGTTTATTACTACTAGCCATACTCCCCACACACTATACCGGACTTAGACTTGCAAGCTTATGTATGGTTGGAGTACCCCAAGAACCCCTACACCGGATTCTGGGTGACCTGGGCATTAACTGGGCATTCCCTCTTATACTAGGGACCTCTTTACTGTTCTAGGCATACCACACATCCCTATGCCACATTTACCTTTCTGGTCTGTGCTGAAGCAGGGAATCCTAGCGGTGAGCCGCGCAAACGTTTTCAATGGGAGATTTTGCTAGAGCAATGTATCTCAATGTATCCGACAATCTGTCATGATTCCCGGGTACATTTTTGGGGTATCCAGCAACTCTGGAATCCGGCTAGCTAGACACATTCTGACAAGACTTTCTCTGTTAACCCCCCCTTGAAACTCATCTCTGCTTCCACTCCTGGAAAGTTAAAAACACAAAAATTCTTTGTCGCACATTTTTACACAATGCTTTAACAATCACTGGGCTCAAGAGCTGATACTCCTGAACCCCAATACATGGATCAGAGGTAACCAGACGGGCTTGACATTTATTGTTGAGCCTGGTTACCCCCTCACCATCACAGTGCCGGTATCCCTATGCTTTGTTTAGATCCCACGTGGATTTCACGTGGATACCGGCACCCCATACTGGGGTCTATAACTCAGGAATTAGTGGGTCCCAAGGCTGAAATCAACTTTGTTCAGCTCAGGATACCCCCTGATGAATAACTGGCACACTATGAATAAAAATAAAATGTAAGCAGATATCCGCCAATGATTTTTTTTATTTGGGGGGGAGGGGTGTTTGATACTAGTGTGCAGGAGCAGGGGGTCTCCTGAGCTGAACAAAGTTTATTTCAGCCTCGGGGACCACCTACTTCCCGAGATACAGGCCCCGTTATGGGGTGCCGGTATCTCCTTCAATGTGAAAATCCCTTGGTCACGTGACCCACAGGATTTTAAAATGGCGGGCCTGTATCTCGGGAAATAGGGGGTCCCCAGACCTGAAATCAATGCAGTTTAGCTCCGGAGACCCCCTGCTACAATACTGTAGTATTAGAATTTAAATAAACCCCTCGTGATCACCTGTTAGAGGCGCGCAGTTAGAGTGACTGATTCAGCCTATCTGTTACTGCGCGTCTCTTACAGATCGGTAGATCTCGGTAGGATTAACACAGCAGGGACCCCTGCTGTGTTATTCTGATGGCAATGTAAAGAGGGTTAAGGCTCCACTCCACAAATAAGATGAATATACAGTTTACCGGTGCTACTGGTTCAAGGAAGTACCTACCAGGCAAAATCCAAAGTACACTTAGGAAAAAAGAGGGATCCAGCGCTCCACGGATTTCTAGATAAGTAAATGTATTGTGCCACACAACGTTTCGACCAATAGGTCTTTCTCAAGTGACTAGTAATTGTGTGGCACAATAAATTTACCTAGTGTTATTCTGATGGGCCATTTAGTCTGCAGAGGACAATCGCGGACAACCACGCGGTTATAGTGCATGATTCACCCAGATAAATGATCGGATAATGGCCACTGCATCTGTACTTAAAATACTTTCAACTTTTCCTTAGAGGTAATATTTGCTAAGTAGTGCTGCTCCATAAGAAACCTCCCAGTGCCGTAAAGCATCTTATGACAACTTAAAATATGGCACAAAAAAAGCAGTCTTATGGCATAGCACCATTTAATAAATACGGCCCTGTTTAAGTGAATGGGTCATCAAGGGGCATATTTACTAAGCTGTGTTATTTCACAAGACACTTTCTATGCTGAGAGACACCTTACAGCTCATTCACTTGAATAGGTTATAAAGGGCCAAATTTACTAAGCCATGGTGAAGGTGTCTTACAGAGTAGCGCTGCTTATTAAATAGGACCCTATTTGTCTTGAAAAGTAGTCTGAAATAGAAGTGAACATAATAAAAAGCACAATGATTGTAATAATGAAACCTAGATGGTGTACTGTAAACCACTCTTTTGTAGTTTAGAAACATTAATACTTGCTGATGTATTTTTAAGGAATCCCCTGAAGCGGAAGAAGACTCCCCGACAGAATCAAGAACTGCATCTGATCATGGATCTCCTAGTTATTCCAGTTCCTCAGCCCCATCTGGAAGATCCCCTGGTGCCCCTATTCATTCAGTTCGCCGATACCATCGTTCTCCAGCAAGGTCACCACCCACCAACAGAGCACATGTATCCCCCTCCAGGTTACCCGTGGTTATTTCTGTACCCCAAAGTACCACTCGGTCAGTTCGAACAACTGGTGTGCACATGATCCGGGAACAGGATGAAGTCAGTGCTGTGGAGGTTAACACCTAAAGATTGTCATGTGTGTTATATGAATCTAAGCTTTGTACCAACAACATGATCAGTTTGATTTTGTGCCTCACAGTAATGAAGCTTAGGTTACTTCTTGTGTAAGCTTGCTTGTAGGGTATACAGTTTATATTGCTGCACTGTACCATAGCATATAAAGTTAATTCTGAGTCATCGGACTATAGCCCTTACAAAGTAAAAACATATACACAGTATGGCATGGCGAGTTCCTCCAAAATATGTGTAACTATCCCAATGTGGCCGATTACTCTAAATAACAATGTTATACATACAGGTAGCGGATTAGCAGCAATGGAAGGGATACAATTTGTAATCTGACAAATAAGGCAATTAGAAAATAATAACTTCAACAAAATATTCAAATTCATTCAGTTTGTAAAACAATGTCATAGGGCCTCTGCAATACAAATGTAAAATACTTCTCCACAGTGACAAAATATACTAGTAGAAGAATATAAAAAAAGAATGAGAGTGAAGCTTTGTTACTTTTCCTTTTACTGGAGCATTCATTCATACATTGATTGATGAAAATGCAGCTTCCAATACAGTAGTTAACTTGATGAACCAGCATATTTTGCAACTTTAAAAAAAAAGCTCAATGAATATACTGTATGTATATTATTAATTTCCAAGAGAATATTTATTTGGAAATTACTTGTGATTTCTACAATGAAAGTGAAACCTATGGTTTAAAGCTGCACTATTAAAGCTTTTTTGTCAAACTTAGGGATAGATTCACAAAGCTCTGTTAAATCAGGGCTCCTAACGTGATGTTACCTTATACAGTAACATATCTCATTTTCCCTGGGTTAACACATATCCACAAAGCTAATTATAAGATAAAAGCAATGCCCATTGTTGATTTGATTAGCGTAGGCTTAATGTCGCATTATAGTAGCCCAATATTGAGTTGGCTTCTAAGAACGTGATGTTAAGTATAATATACTCCCATCCTGCCACTGTAACAGGCTAAGGAGTAGGAGGGCTCTTCTATTTTTGGGATGCATAAAAGTCAATGGGTACCCTGCTAAGATTGTAGTCTTCCTCCTTAGTAATTTAGGTTAACGTCACATTAAGCCACAGAGCTTTGTGAATCTGGGTCTTACAGACCTTTTTTTTCTAAATAAACATGTCTGTGTTTGAGTGATCTGCTGGATATTGCACTGCAATGTGATGTTATTCTATATGGCACATAAGGGGCTTGTCAAAATTCTCTACATTTCAATCAATAATATTAATTTATTAATTACGACAGCCACAGGCTGTGCATTTAAATGACATTAGGCAAAAAAGAAAAGTTTATTTAATTTAAAAGGAAACTTAAGAGGAACATCAACACTTTATTTTTTATTTTTGGTGCTATTTTCTTTAAAATACATAACAATTGAGATTATATTTCCCTACAGAATTGTAAACACAGCCTGTTATATCTAAGTACACAAGTTGTAGAACAACTTAAAATAGCAGTAGGCCACCCTGGCCTTGAAAGGGATTAGTGGCAAGAACCTGCTACTATATCATTCATATACTGCCTTTCTCTGCCAGGTAGGAGGACTATTTTTCTAACATCCTCTTGGGGAATAAGCGATAGGAAATGTCAAGGCTGACAGAAAAAAATGCCTCAAATTATCATGTGTTCGGAACTTCAAATAGAAAAGAAGGTGGCATAGAGTAGATTTTAACTTTCATACATCTCTTTTGGTAATCACAAGATGCATGTTAAAGGAATAGTAAACAAAATCCAATGTTGATATACAGTATCTGTTAAACTGTTTCCCACACAAAGACTCCAAATGTGTGATTCCACAAACTGTCCGCTGCACATGATCATATTTTCAATAAAGGCATTTCCGACTAATAAGCTAAGTGTGATCATGCTTCATAGTCTTTTTTAATCCATTGGGTGTCTTATGGCTAATTTTATTAGGACTCATAGTTTATCATATTAATTGATCAGAGTGTATAACAAGATGTACTGCTCCTAAATAGAGGATATTACTTAATAGGCTAAACAAAGTTTCACAATCATGAATTGGTTTATGCTAAAAGTTTATAGTCGTTATGGAACTAAAGAGAGTGCATAGAAGAGCCACCAAATTAATAAAGGGGATGGACAATCTAACTTATGAAGAGAGACTAGCTAAATTAGATTTATTTACATTAGAAAAGAGGCGTCTAAGAGGGAATATGATAACTATATACAAATATATTCGGGGACATACAAGGAGCTTTCAAAAGAACTATTCATCCCAAGGGCAGTACAAAGGACTCGGGGCATCCCTTAAGGTTGGAGGAAAAGAGATTTCACCAGCAACAAAGGAAAGGGTTCTTTACAGTAAGGGCAGTTAAAATGAAGAATTCATTACCCATGGAGACTGTGATGGCAGATACAATAGATTTGTTCAAAAAAAGGTTGGACGTCTTTTTAGATAGGAAAGGTATACAGGGATATACCAAATAAGTATACATGAGAAGGATGTTAATCCAGGGATTCATCCGATTGCCAATTCTTAGAGTCAGGAAGGAATTTATTTTTCCCCTTGTGAGATATCATTGGATGATATGTCTCTGGGTTTTTTTTGTTTGCCTTCCTCTGGATCAATAAGTATAGATATATGATAAAATATCTGTTGTCTAAATTTAGCATAGGTTGAACTTGATGGACGGAAGTCATTTTTCAACCTCATCTACTATGTAACTATGTAACTATGTGCCGGGATTTACTAATTGCCAATGCAGAGTATCACACTACAGTTTTGCCTTAACAACGTGAATGGCAGATAACGAGGGCCACTGCAATACCTCACTTATGGAGTTTCAAACACAATCACTGTTTTTAAAAACAAGCAAACCATACTGTATGTTGTATAAAAGGTGGACCATTGGGATAATAAAATAAGTACTGTTCATGGGACCAATTGATCTGCAGTCTCTCACTAAGACCATGTGATGCTCCAGTGCCTAATGTAAAGGTCCATCTAGCTTCCCTCTGTAGAAGAAACCTATCCCTATCTCCATTGATGACTTTATCTCTTAGTTGGGATGAATTATGTCCCATCATCCAAAATTGTGGAGCCACTGAATTGTTAGAGTTTTTTATGTTGCCTTTTAAGTATGTTGTACTATTCTCTTCTGAAGACTGTTCATACAGCAGTCCGCAGGGGCTTTTCAACATATACACAATATGAGTCCATATACGTGTAAAGTCCAATAATATTATATTGCTTCTCTGTTCGTTGATCAGGACAATATTCACACCTTATAAACCATTGCAGTTGCCCCAACTACTACAGAGGTATGTACCCAAAATGGGTTTAGATACAACTGTTGGCTTGCTATCTTTCAGTGACTTTGCCTCAACCACAGTGTCCTTAATATTTTTAGACCTCTTGTGTGCAATATAATGTATTATATTTGCAGTGATTAACTAACTCACTTTAGTTTTCCCCTTACACCAATTGTAGCATTTGCATGTGCAGGTTATTAATATCTATATCCTATGTTGTATACTTTTGTATCATAGTTTTTTGGCTGCTGAAAAGAGAATTATAAATGAGTAAAGATGAAAATATGTTTCCTAAGAAGAAACCAATAGCATGACCCCAAAAGTCCTCAATATGCCCATACTGTATAACAAAATAACAGGCCTTAATTACACATACTTTCCGATATACACAGAAGCGGACTAAAGGAAAAACCGAATATGAGCTCTAGAGGACAGAAAAAAAAGAAAACAATTCCATAGGTATATATTGAAAATAAATTGGCACTTGTAAATGGGTTGTGGAGGCAATGTGATTAGCCTTAAATAGAGTAGAAGATAGGAGGAGACATAACATGGAAGAATTGAAGATAAATGAGAGAAAATACCTGTGGGCTGTGTAAAGCCTCACAATGGTGTATATAGATAGTATCTACACACACTAACATTAATGCAACAACCTCATATTTCTACACCTACCATTGGTATACACTCCCACTCCACACACACCTTGTGTAAAGCGCTGTATACACTGTGGGCGCTTTATACATTTATATTTACATACATACATACACACACACTCTTACATTACCAACATTCAGCACAGCACCCATTGGGTTAGAAGAGAATGGGTGCCACCTCTGCTGCTCTAAGGATTACACAGTTATAACTGTGGTTCGACAAGGAAGCACTATTATTTGTAGATTAACATTCTTGGTACTATCTGGATTCCTTTAAGAAAGTATCTTTGCGGGCAAAAAGGTTGTCTAGGCCTTCAGATTCTGACTCCTCATTTTCATCTTATTAGACCAGATCTGTGCAATCTCCTTTATATAGATTGTACAGGTGGCATTAAATCCCTTCTATGTACCTATCTATTAGAGGTGGCCCCCATTTTCTTCTAACCCAGTAGAGAGAGGTAGCCCATGTTTTGTTCTTCTTTTTTTTTTCCAATGTTTTTATTAGGCATTTTTAGAGAATACAACATTTCTGACATATTTTGTAGCCTAATATTTTCCAAAACATATTTTTTTAAAGGGGGGGAAAGAAAGGCAACCTAAGTTGTCCATGAAAAAAGGGAGGGGGAGCCTTCATAGAGAGAAGGTAAGGAGGGAGGGTGGTGGGGTAGTTGAGGGAGTGGGAGGAGGGGGGGGGGATGGGGGGGAGGGTATTGTCGTCCTACTGGGCTGATAGGGTGTAGCTGGTGAAGTTCGTACTGATTTTTCCTTATGGGGGGGGAGTTAGTCTCCCACCTCCCTGGGTTGGTCGGGGCGCTCTGGTAAAGTGGAACCAGGGTTCCCATATATCCTCAAAGGCCGGGGTTTTTTGTCTGATGTTGGCTGTGAGCCTTTCCATGGTCATTACTTCCCCAATCCTTTTCTTTATTGTATTGAGCGCTGGCGTAGCTGTTTTCCTCCAGGAGGCCGCAATACAGCATCTCGCCGCAGTGAGAATGAAGGATATTAATTTCCTGGTGGGCCGAACTATATTCGGCATGGGTGCTGACAACAGGAAGGTCAGTGGTTCAATAGGGATTTCTAGGCCTGTGACCTCTTTTATAAGAATTTGGACCTTGGCCCAGTATTTCACAATTTCTGGACAGGTCCACCAGATGTGGGCCATGTCCCCTCTATTACCACAGCCTCTCCAACATTGGTCTGATGCCAGAAGGTAGATCTGGTTTAATCGTGCTGGGGTAAGATACCAGCCAAACATGATCTTATAGATGTTTTCCTTAATTGTGGTGCAAAGGGAAGTTTCTGAGGCTGCCTGCCAGATTTCCTCCCAAGTCTCTCTTTCTATATCAACGTTTAGGTCAGCTGACCATCGCAGCATGTAGTCGTGCTGTGTAGGGGACGTTGAGCGCATTAGAATATTGTATATGTCTGAGATGAGTCCCTTCTGGTAAGACTTGTCCTCACACAAGAGTTCAAACGTCGTGAGAGTGGGGTATTCTGGATGAGGGCACGTAGTTCTGACAAAGTTTCTAATTTGTAGATATTTAAAGGTGTCCAATTTTGTAATTTTAAATTTGTTCCTCAGTTCTTGGTAGCTCAGGAGCTTCCCTAGGCTCAGTACGTCGGCAATCGCCTCTATACCCTGTGTGTGATAGTGGGCGGATAGCTTAGATCCGCATCCTGGAGGGAATTTAGGGTTATTAACGAAGGGGTGAGTTGTGAGTTTATGGATGTGAGGTTAAATTTAAGTTTGCAACTGGACCAGGTGTCCCACGTGAATCGTGAGGCCTGTAGCTTAAGATTGTGTAAGTGGCCATCTCCTCTGTTCAGGCTCCAGAGGCAGGCTTGCAGAGAAGGCAGTTTGGCACACCGAGTTTCCATTCCCACCCAGCAACATCGGGTCGGGTCTGAGTTCCACATTACTACCTGCCTGAGCTGAGCGGCTAGATAATATTTATATAGGTCAGGCACCCCCATCCCTCCTCTGGATATCGTGGTCATCAGGACTGATCTGGCTACCCTGGGTCTCTAACCCTGCCAAATGAAGTGGAGTAGTCTATTCTGTATATATTTTAGATCGGCGGCCGGGACCTGGATTGGGAGCGTCTGGAATAGGTACAACATTCTTGGGAGTATATTCATTTTGGTAGAGATCATCCTCCCAATCCATGAGATCTGATAACCTTCCCACCGATCTAGATCCCTTTTGATCTGATCCCATAGTTTCGGGTAGTTATCCCTATATAGGTCCCGATAGTGCCTAGATACACTAATTCCCAGATACTTAATGCATGAGGGGCACCATCGGTAGCTGAAATTTAGCTTGAGGAGTTTGATTGTGGGGTCGGGAAGACTAATATTTAGGGCCTCAGATTTGTCGCTATTTATTTTATATCCTGATACCTTTCCAAACTCCGTCAGTTCCATCTGGAGGTTGGGGAGGGAAGTTAGGGGTCTGGTCAAGGTCAGGATAATATCGTCAGCGAATAGGGAAATTTTGTATTGTTCAGTGGCCATAGGTATACCCTGGATGTTTGGGTTTTGTCTTATTTTGGCCGCCAGTGGTTCAATCGTGAGAGCGAAAAGGAGAGGGGAGAGGGGGCAACCCTGTCGGGTACCATTTCGAATGTGGATTTGTTCCGCTCCTCCACCCGATAGTCTAACTGAGGCGGATGGAGTTTGGTAGAGCGCCTGGACACCCGTGAGAAAGGAGTCCCTGAATCCGAATTTTTTTAATGTTTGGTCTAGGAACAGCCAGTCAATTCTGTCAAATGCCTTCTCTGCGTCTAAGCTTAGTAACATAGCTTGTGAGTCTGTAAGGTGGGCATGGTCAACAAGATTAATGATTTTACGGGTATTGTCTGAGGCCTGACGGCCCAGGACAAACCCGACCTGGTCCATGTGTACTAGTCTCGGGAGAATTGGATTAAGTCTGTTCGCCAGTATTTTACTGTATAGTTTTAGATCATTGTTCAACAGTGAGATTGGTCTATAGCTACCGCATTGTGTGGGGTCCTTCCCTTCTTTAAGGATTATGGCCAAATTGGCGGACGACATTGAAGATGGAATAGGACATCCTTCTAAAAATGAGTTGAACAATTGTAAAAGGTGGGTGGACAGAATGGGGAGAAACTTCTTATAGTAGGCATTTGTGAAACCATCAGGGCCCGGTGCTTTAGAAATTTTGGAGGCCTTAACGGCCCATTCTAGTTCTTCCGCCGTTATTTTGGCGTTCAGGAGAAGGATTTCCTCCTCTGTTAATGAGGGGAGGTTGCAATCAGCTAGATAGTCAATGGTAGCCGATAGCTCCTTCGGGTCTGGGCTAGCAGAGTGAGCCCTTAGATTGTATAATTTAGAGTAAAATTTAGTGAATTCCTCTGCAATTTTTTTTTCATTGTATAGGAGCTCACCAGCACTATTCCGAATCGCCGTTATTTGCGATCTTTTGTGTATGCCTCGTAACTTGCTAGCAAGAAGTCTGTCGGCCTTGTTCCCTTTATCGTAGTACCTCTGACCCGTCCATTTAAGAGCTTTTTCGACATTGTCCATTTGAATTATTCTTAAGTCGCTTCTGGTAGAAGTCAACTGTTTATAAATTTTCCGGGAAGGGTAATTTTTATGCTGTTGTTCTAAACTTATTATTTTGTCTGTTAGCTCTTTGGTTTGTTTAAGTTTAGTTTTTTTCCTATGGGAGGCAATCGAGATGAAATGTCCTCTAATTGTCGCCTTATGGGCTTCCCACAGGCTCGCTGGAGAGGTCACAGTGCCTATATTTGTCCGGAAATATTCCTTAAGGGATTTTTTGATCTCCCGTACTGTCTCCGAGAGATTCAGTAGGGAGTCGTTAAGGATTAAGATTGGCAGGGTTTGGTTCCCCATCCTAGCCTCCCTAACCTATTTTTAGCGATTTCTATACTGTGCTTCTGTTTTTGGACTGTCTCTATTGAAATCAACACCGCGCGTCATCTGTGACGTCACGGGAGTGCGCGAGCGCCGGAAGAAGATCCCACGTGGGCCGCGCGGTGTGTGCAGTGAGAGGAGAGCCCTTAGGCATTACTGTGCCCTAAGGACAACAAACCAAGCCTGTTTGAACTGACATTTTTATGCCACGAGCCCAGCAGATGCCACTACCAGTGGGGGAACTCTGAACAGCTCAAGGGCTGCAGCTGCCACTTGCAGGGGTCCAGGATAAGTGAGAGATAACACTGTGACTTTCCAGAAGACAGCTGCTGCACCAGAGGGCTACACCATTCCATCCAGAGGTTTTCCATTGTGGTAACATTGTGCTGATGATTGCACAGATATGCTTTTACTTTTCTGCCTAAATGTACGCTTAATACTCACCATTTTTTCACAAATATAATTTGTACCTATATACTTCACTATTGCGTTTTGCGCTGTTCTTTTTGTCTTTTTCTCCTAGTGTTTTGAGTGCTGAGCCACTCTTTCAGTTTAGCAGCATACGCCTTCCTATATGGTTTTGTATACATTTTTATACAATAGTATCACACCCTATGCACATTAATTATTGCACTCTAACACCATAGTGTGTGGATTTTGTTGTAAGGTGAATTTTGGGTTGCGCACATATTTCTGTATCACTAGACCCTATTGGGGTCTGTAAAGTTTGAAACCGATCTGGTTTAAAGATCGGTTGGGGTGGTTTAAGACCCTAGGGGGGCGGGACCGACGACTGTCTCCAGTAAGGGTGGGCCGAGTAGAGACCCTTAGCTATTGGAAGTTACAGCCAAAACATGCAGACCGTGTGTGTCCCAGAAGATTGGGTTGCTCTCCTATAAGGGCAATGTGGGGAGTGGGAAGGGGAGAGGGCAGGCGCTGGGCTGCTCAGTTCTGAGGGTGGGCGGTGGGGGGGAGGTGAGTGGGTGGGGGGTTCAGGGGTAGGCTGGATAGGGGACCGCTTCTGGGAAGAGTCCGATTACTGTGTACCTGGCTTCTATACTGTGTTTACAGGCGCTCATATTGTGTATCTTGACCGCTCGGGTAGGTTTCTATAAGGGTTGAATGAGCCTGGGGTCTCTTGGGCCCTCCCGGGGCGGTGAGGTTCGGGTGTGTCCCCTCCGTGGAGTGGTCCTTGGTGTGAGAAGAGGGGAAAGAGAGGAGGGTGGGGGGGTGGAGGGGAGGAGATGGGGGAGGGAGTGGGAGGAGAAGGGGGATGATATGGGAGGAGGGAGGGGGTTGGGGGGGAGATAAGGGGTAGAAGGGGGGGGAGAACAGTTCTGACATATCATAAGCATAGCATTCAATACCAACATTGTACCTCATATTAGATAGACTGTGTGCATACAATACTTGTAAAACATACTGGACACCTAACAAGCTCCTATTGAACCCCCAAAGTGACCACAACATATATATATAAGCATATGAGTGGTAATGTACAGGTTAATAAAAGCTTCAGTCAGACTCAGAACTTTGCAACTAATATTGACAGATTTACTATAAATCATTCTTCCTGTTATTACACAGGTTATTAAGAATTTATATTAGCGTTAGGGACCCCTGATATGTGGTCTGCCTTGGCGTTGGCTCAGGGGCTTACAACAATTTTGGCCAAAAATGTCAAACTAAAAGACCATTTTACTTATTAGATATTTATACATATATATTTAGGCACTGTACCGTGTATGAGTCTCACTGGATGTGCTAAAAACTGAGCTTTGTCTGTGTTTTATGTTCTGTCTCTGGTTTTAAAAAAATGCATACAATACTTGACAGATTGGTTACATACAATACTGAACTGAAGCAATCCACTCCTAAGCTTCTTTGGAGCGGCGGTAGTCACCTGTGATTTAACAGGAGGATGATCCGTGGGTGGGGGGAGGAGGGGGTGGGGGGGGAGATTGATCATAAGGGAGGGGGAGTGGACTGGGGGGTGGTGGGGGGAGGGGGAGTCTGGGGGAGAGGGGGGGGTGGTTGGGGGAGTCGGGGGGGAGGTGGGTTGGGGGGGGGAGAGAACTTGGGGAAGGGAGGAGGGGGGGGTTGGGGGAGGGCGAGGCGGGGAGGTATTTCGCATGTGTGTTCTGCAGTGGGTACAGTTCATGCAATGTTTAATGTTTCAGGCGAGTGTAATGTGCGCATTGCTAGATCACCTAGGCATATATCAGCTCCTACATAGTATAGGGGGAAGTCCCACTTCTCTTTGGATGCTGCGGGGCAGGTGAGATCCAGGGTGACTCCACCTGGGCGTGTTCCACGTCTGAGTGAGAGGGGCGTCTTTCATCGGCGGGGGGGGGGAGAGGGGGGGAAGAGGGGAGGAAGATAGTGGTAGGGGGGTGCTTGGGGAGGCCGGGGAGGCCGGGGGGGGAGGGGGGGAGGTAGTGGTAAGGGGGAGTTTGGGGAGGCAGGTCGTTTCCACCTGGGAGTGTTCCTCGCCTAAGTAGGTGGGACTTCTTTCATAGGAGGGGGGGGAGGTCAGGAAGGCAAGGGGGGAGGTGAGGGGGAGATCGGCATGTGAGGGGGGAGGGGGGGGAGGTAAGGGGGACAGGAAGGGGGAGAGGAGAGGGGTAGGTAGGTTGGGGCCGCACCTAGAGTAGTATGTTATAATGAGGAGTTACCCAGTGGTGAGAGCCTTGGGGGGCTGCATCTGTACCAGTTCAGACCTCCGTTGATCATCTATGGGGGGCCGGTCCAGGTATGCTCTGATCGGGGTCTTGCGTGGGGGGGGGGTTGGGGGGGGGAGGTCAGGGGACCGGGTGCCGTTGGCACGGGGAGGTGTGCCATCGGGGTTCCCCGCGGATGCGGGGGGGTGAGGGTGCAGGGGGGGACCAGACTCGGGTACGTGGGGCCAAGCATAGGCGGAGGGGGAGCGGCCAGTAGTTGGGCGTCGGGTGGAGCCGGATGTTCCTCGCGGGCAGCCGTAGGTCCGCTCTGGTGCGTCTGACGTCGGAGGTGGGAACCCATTGCACCGTCTGATGACGTCAGCCGGCGCTCGTCTAGGGCGGAGGGGAGCGTCTCGTTGGTGCGGGTCCTCCTCGGGCGCCATCTTGTGGAGGACCCCAGGTAGCTACAGGGCAAAGGAGTTCCACGTGGGGAGAAATGGACTCACCCGACGCCATCTTGAGGGCTCTTTGGGGTTGGAGGCTATACGAGCCAGGGTCTTCCTCGAGGTACCAGAGTCAGCTCCATAGGGACCTGCGCTAGCTGTGGTGTCCTTGGGGCGGCTGTGGTTTAATGCTGCATCCGTGATCGAACGGGAGCTGCCGCAATCGCCAGAGAGAGGGGTGGCCACGTGTGGGGGTATGCGGGTTCCCGTCGCCATTTTGGGGGGGGTGCATGATTTCCCTTTAGACGTTGTTGTGTTTGCATTTGTGGTGTGCGCATGAGTGGCTCTTCCAATGTGGACCGAGGTTTGTACTGGATAGTCCTCTATTTGTCCCGGGACTGTCTTTGCTCCGCAATCCTCTCTGAAGCTCGGACGGGGATATCTTCTCTGTCTCTATCTCGTGGCCGGCCATCCGGGCGGTGTTCCGACTGGAAGGGCTCCAGCGGTAGTCCCAGGACTTTGGCCAGGTGCTCCATGTCCTCTGGATGGCGCAAGGTAAGAAATTTGCCCTTATGGGAGACCACAAGCTTGAAGGAGAACCCCCATTTGTAGGAGATCCCCTTCTCACGGAGGAGTAGGGTCAGAGGGCGGAGGGCCTTACGACGGTCCACGGTCCGCTTGGACAGATCATTATAAACCTGCAGCTGCTCGCCTCTGAACGCGATCGTGTTGTTCCCTCTACTTGCTGTAATCAGCTTTTCTTTAGCTGTATAGCTGTGTAAGCGCACGATCGCGTCCCGCCGGCGGTTAGGGTCCTCAGAGCGGGGGCCTAGGACCCGGTGCGCCCTGTCCATCTCCAGGTCCCGCGGTTCAAGCTCGGGGCAGAGGAGGAGGAAAAAGTCAGACAGGTAGTCCCGTAGGTGTGAGGGCAGTACAGTCTCAGGGATGCCGCGTATACGCAAATTTTGGCGGCGATCCCTGTTCTCCTGATCCTCCTGATTATCCTTTAAGGCATTGATCTCCTGGCCCAGGTGAATAATTTCTTCGTCTGCGTCAGTCTGGTGGTGCGCAGCCTCATCTAGCTTGGTCTCCAGCGTGGTAGTTCTTTCCTCCAGGCCGTGGATGTCCTGCCTGATCTCAGCCACAGCCTCTTTTAGGTTGGTTTGCAGGGACCGTTAGAGCTTAGTGAGTAAACCCTCTAAGTATTCTTTAGTGATGCCTCCGTCCACGAGTGGGGTGGCCTCAGCGGGGCTCGGTGGGTCGTGGGGGCCTTGTTTGCTTTTCTGGCCTGAGGCCTGGGCGCCATCTTGCCTCTTATTCCCCGCCTCAGCGGGCCGCTTTGCAGGCGTAAAGAAGTTCCCCACGCCCTGAGTTGAGGGTTTTTTCCCTTTAGATGTCATCCTGACAGGTTCAGGGGTTGATTTATGGGTTTTTTGAAGTTTTTTTTTTTTTTTTTTGGTGGGCTAAAACTTCTTTAAAATAAGGTTTAGTCGGAAGGGTCTCTGGAGCTCTTCCTTCAGCCAACCGTCCTGTGTGACGTCATCGACACTCCCCCTGTATAGTTATTTTTAAATGTTCATGAGTGCTTTTAGATGTTGCTTCTTATCCTGTAATGCTTCAGTAGCACCTTGGTTAGGGTCCAGCTGTGTTTTAATGTGTTTTGCTTTTTTTTCTAATCTGGGGACACTGTACCTTTAAATCAGGCCGGTGGCGGCCATCTTGGATCCGGCTGAAATGCAGGCTGGAACGCACAGAGCAAGGCAGCCCCGATGCAGGTGGCAGCCCTTTCCCGTCCTCCCTCCCCAGCGGGGGTGCAGGAGGGCAAAGCGGGGGTGCAGGGGTGCAGGGGGGCGGGGGGAGCGCGCCCAGCCGGACCCGCAGCAGGGATCAAGGTAAGCCTCTGTGTACAGTTCTCCCTCCTCTCTCCCCTGTCACAGGGCAATGGCGGACATTTTAGAAGTTGTCCCTCTGCTTTATTGATTTTTATTTCTTTTCTTTATGGGGCAGCACTGGTCCCCGGGCCACTGTCGATCACTTGACAGGTAGGCAGGGTCTCCGCTTACCTCTTCAACCCCAACCACGGTCGCCCGACCCTCGGAGCACGCAGGATCAGCCCGCAGTCTGGCTGCCAGCCAAAACCAGATGGCCGCCGTGCCAGCTCTCTGCTTTGCTTGCTTTTTTTAAAATTTATTTTATGTTTCACTTGCAGGGTCGAAATGTTGTCCAATTACTTTGTTTTTTGTCTCCCAATCTCCCCCGTCACCTACTTTCTCCAGGGGTACTTAGTTTGTGGTATTTTGGCCAAATTATAATTCGTTTTTTATTTGATTAAATCTTTGCCTGGAGGAGCTCCAAAGAAACGCAGCCTTTGCTGTTAGGCTCCAAGCCACCGTTCATCTTTTATTTAATCTCACCTGGCCTCAGTAATTTATAGCCCATGGTAAATATAATTACTTGGTGCTTAAAGTGCTTTCAAGGTTGCAATTAACAAAACAGAGAGCCCTTGGAGATGTGATGTTAGTAGACAGTGTGCACTGCAACCTATCAGCTGGTTTAGCTCATACTGCTAGAACTGTGGCCTAGAAAGCAGTAGTTGTGGGCTCTAGTCCCGTTGTGTCTGACACCATTCCAATCATTAGTTTGGTGCCTTAGGCTTATCAACTCTTTATAGTTGGGATGGAAATACATTTAGGAAGTGTTGGATAGGACTCATTTAAATATACTTTGCATAGACATTAGCATATCTCCCAGCCGGGTACCTCAAGCGTGCTCTTTTTTCAGCATAGATAAGTCTCCCTAATTTATTTGGATTGCTCTCACTCTCTTGTTCCCTCTCTCAAAAATCTGTCCGGAAACGAATTGATCTCTGTCTCTGAAAAAAGGAAATGTGAAATTGTGATTGGTCTTTGTAAAAGTGGAAATCCGTTGGCCAAAGGAACTGAGAATACTTCTTATCCCAGAAAGAGACTGCATCATTTACTTTCTTACATTTCCTATAGGATAATGATATCAACCTAGCTTTCTTCTATCAGAGCTAATGGTTAGAGATTGATGCGCTCCAACGCTGAATCCATAGGATAGATTAATGTAGGTATATGTTGAAATTAGGGCTAGTGAGATATAGGATGTAAAGTCCCCTAAGAGACCCAAGCATAATCTCAAACTGGTCAGTGTATATAAGGATCTTACAGAGGTAGTTTTGTACTCCTTGATAAAGTGTATTTTGATACACGAAACGCGTAGGAGGGTGCTTACCTCCATTTCCTATATGGACCAATAAAGGATTATTTTTTTATACAGCTTGTTGGGACCCACTCTTTGGCTGTGCGCCAGTTTCTCCTTTTTTTCTATCAGAGCAAGCTACACTTCTAACGTAATAGAAAAGTATCTTAATTTGAGTAGAGGCCATTTACAGAATTTTAGAGATTAAACTTTAGACATGCATCTGTTAAGTGAAAAAAATACATATTATAACATACATTTGGAATAATAAATGGGGGAACAAAAAGAGATATCTGGGTGCGAAGAACCCAGGTGCAATTGCTCTTGCATGGGAGTGAAAAATTGTTGAATGGCTAAGGTAGAGAGCACACGTTGGAGTAATTTAAGAAACACTTGCATGAATTATAAAACCAGGTTAGTCAACCTTAACTGGAAATTACATAGAACATGGTAGGTGATGCTTAGATTATAAAACAGTGACCCAAGTGGCCTTGTAGGTGTCAAACACATTTGGAGAACTTGAGACCTCAGTCTGCTTGTGGAAACAGAAGGCCTATTAGAACTGTCTCTCGAGGGTGATCGAGGTGCAGGTTAGCTTCTTGTGACTAATAGTGGAGGATACTGACCGGTCTATTGTTTTGCTGAGAATTAATCAGACCAAGAAGGCTTCAAAGGCGTTGTCCAAAGCTTCTCAGCAGTCGCTGTTCCTGGCCAGGAGGATTGAAACTCCAATCACTCAAGCAGGCATTCAACCAAAGCCGTGTCTTGGATAAATAACTGTGTGCCATTGTGCATGAAATCAAAAGTAGGAAAAATTAAGTCAATAGTCAAAATATTATAAATCTTTATGCATTATGGTGAGCTGCCTAGTAATGTGTTGCAAGATCCAGTAGCAGTGAATTGGTTAAACTGCAAGTATATATTTATTTAAAGAACCAATCTACAATTAGATTGTAAGCTCTTCGGGGCAGAGACTCTTTTTCCTAATGTTACTTTTATGTCTGAAGCGCTTATTCCCATTGTGTGTTATTTGTATTATTTGCTATTTATATTATTATGTAATGTGTATTACTGCTGTGAATGTACATTAAAGGCGCCATATAAATAAAGATATACAGTTAGGTTCGGAAATAATTGGACACTGACACAATTTTCATAATTTTGGCTCTGTACGCCACCACAATAAATTTGAAATGAAACAACCGAGATGCAATAGAAGTGCAGACTTCAGCTTTAATTCAAGGGGTTGAACAAAAATATTGTATGAAACGTTTAGGAATTGCAACCATTTTCATACACAGTCCCCTTATTTCAGGGGCTCAAATGTAATTGGACAAATTAACACTATCATAAATAAAATGTTAATTTTTAATACTTTGTCGAGAATCCTTTGCAGGCAATGACTGCATGAAATCTGGAACGCATGGACATCACCAAACGCTGGGTTTCCTCCTTTGTGATGCTTTGCCAGGCCTTTACTGCAGCTGTCTTCAGTTGTTGTTTGTTTGTGTGTCTTTCTGCCTTAAGTTTTGTCTTCTGCAAGTGAAATGCATGCTTGATCAGGTTGAGATCAGGTGATTGACTCGGCCATTGCAGAATATTCCACTTCTTTGCCTTAAAAGACTCCTGGGTTGCTTTCGCAGTATGTTTTGGGTCATTGTCCATCTGTAAAGTGAAGCGCAGTCCAAACAAATTCACTGAATTAGCCTGAATCTGAGCCGACAATATATCCCTATACACTTCAGAATTCATCCGGCTGCTTCTGTCTTCTGTCACATCATCAATAAACACTAGTGACCAAGTGCCACTGTAAGCCATGCATGCCCATGCCATCACACTGCCTCCACCATGTTTTACAAATGATGTGGTATGCTTCGGATCATGACCCGTTCCAAGCCTTCTCCATACTTTTTTTCTTCCCATCATTCTGGTACAGGTTGATCTTAGTTTTATCTGTCCAAAGAATGCTGTTCCAGAACTGGGCTGGCTTTTTTAGATATTGTTTGGCAAAGTCTAATCTGGCCTTTCTATTCTTGAGGCTTATGAATGGTTTGCACCTTGTGGTGAACCCTCTGTATTTGCTCTCGTGAAGTCTTCTCTTTATGGTAGACTTGGATAATGGAGAGTGTTCTTCACTTGGCTGGATATTGTGAAGGGGTTTTTTTTTTCACCATGGAAAGGATCCTATGGTCATTTACCACTGTTGTCTTCTGTGGACGTCCAGGCCTTTTTGTGTTGCATAGCTTACCAGTGAGTTTTTTTCTCAGAATGTACAAAACTGTTGATTTGGCTACTCCTAATGTTCCTGCTGTCTCCCTGATGGATCTTCTTTTTTGTTTGCAGCCTACGGATGCCCTGTTTCACTTGCATTGAGAGCTCCTTTGACCGCATGTTGTGGGTTCACAGCAACAGCTTCCAAATGTGAATACCACACCTGTAATCAACTCCAGACCTGTTACCTGCTTAATTGATGATGAAATAATGAAGGAATAACCCACACCTGTCCATGAAACAGCTATTGAGTCAATTGTCCAGTTACTTTTGGTCCTTTGAAAAAGAGGGGGCTACATATTAAAGAGATGTAATTCCTAAACCCTTCCTCCAATTTGGATGTGAATACCCTCAAATTAAAGCTGATAGACTGCACTTTAAGCCCATATACATTATTTAACTGTAACTTGAATTTATTTTGGTACACAGCCGAAATAACAAAACTTGTATCAGTGTCCAATTATTTCCGGACCTAACTGTACATACATAATACATATATCTGTGCCTGTCACATTGAAAGACTGGTTCAATCATTATTTGATTGGCAGGTCAGTTTACTTTTGGCACCGTATACTAAACTTAGGGATTCTAGTTATAAGTTTTAACTGAAAAAACACCACCGACTTATCATCTTCTACATCTGATTAAAAGCTATGAAAACCAGAAATAAAGCATAATTTCCTATTGAATACCACCTCTTATAGCAGCCCAGTCACCAGTATGCAACAAAGGCATCACCATAGAGAAACACCCCAATCACAGATGTCCCAATGCTTCTTCCCCTCCATCTATGCAGGGATTTCTGGGGCGAATCTAACTGCGCTGCTCACCCTTGGCCTGGGTGCCCTCTCTTCATCTCTGGTTCCACCGGCTACACCCCTCCGGGGGATGTGACCTCTGTTTGGACCCAATGCTCCTCCCTCTATGGGACCTCTGCTCTACCATGCCACTCACCCTGATTTGGCCTTCTCGTCCTCGTGCCCGAACCCCTGGTGTTGGATGGAGTTGTAGAACTTTGCTCTCAGAATCCATTCAGCAACCTTGTGCAGTCCTCAGCAATGTGACAGATGCTGCCTCTCAAGACAGTTGCTGGACACAACCTTTTTAAATCTGGAAGAGAATGAGGTAAGCCATGAGACACCTGTCTCATAAATAGCCTACCACCTCCCTCCTCTTCCTCCCCACAGTTAGGCCTCTCCCTCCAAGGCCCCTAAGGATAAAGGTCATGCCACACTTCCCTCATTGTTAGGGTTTTCTTTACAGGCTAGAAATAGTCAGGGGATTTACTTTAGCACATTCAGTGTATAGTATCGTCAATAGTGGTAACCAATCTGGTTCCCTGTGCTAGTCTGCCATAGTCAATTTGCCTATTGACCACCTCACAGAACATCCGAAAAGTTGTTTGTGGTATTTTCCCCCTGCAGATGATTTTTCTTTTTTGATGTTTTCGTTACTGGCTACTCTAGGAGCAAAGGAGTTAAGGAGGACATCCTAATGAGAGATGACCGGTCTGCCAGTGCCAGCCTCCGCAGTCCTCCCAACACATGCATACATATACAGTTCTACCATCACCCCCACCAAACAGAGTTCCATTCCTATCTCCAAGTGAATCTTCATCCTTAGGGTCTTTCAGATTGTGCAAAGCTCTCTGACAAGGAAAGGGGGAGGAGTAAGTTTATGGCTGCCTTCTCACTCTTGTGAGAGATGGCTGGGGGGTGGGGGGGAGAGAAAAACACATGGGTAGTCAAGTCGGATCTGGCCCTCCTTATGTCTGTGTGGCGGCACCAATTTGGGGGTGCTGGAGATGTTGAGACATTACAGGAATTTCCCTTCTATGATTGCCCACAAATCCTTGTAAACTCAGCCATGCTTGACAGCCATTCTTGTTGCTAATATAAATTCTGGAAAGGCGAACTGAGATTGAGTGCAGTGGGTAGGGGGAGACAACACAGTGGGGTGGTGGGAGAGAGAGTGCAGTGGGGGAGGGGAAGAGTTTAAGGGGAGTGGTAGGGAGATTTGGAGAATGTAAGGGGAGGGGTAGGGGGATTGGGAGAGTGTTAGGTGAGGGGAAGAGTGTAAGAGGAGGAGAAAAATTTGAGTGGAGGGGAAGGGTGTAAGAGGAAGGGAAGAGTGTAAGGGGAGGGCAAGAACATGAGGGGAGGGGAACAGTGTGAGAGGAGCGGAATAGTATAAAGTAGGAGAGTATAAGGGAGGTGAAGAGTGTACTTTTGAAACCACTTGTGCGATCAGTAGATACCCACGCACAGAACAGTAAGTATTCAGGAAACCAGTGGTCCCTGGAGTTGAGAATAATGAGGTTGAGCTATGTGGCCCCATTTTTCAAACACTCTAAACAAATATATTTCAAATTTAGGTAGGATTGCTACTTTTTAGTAATACTATCTGCCAGCAGGTCCATGCTAATCTGCTATGTACTCAATGGCGGTTGCAGCACACAGGTAAAGGAATGGGTGCTGCAGGCTAACACCAATGTGTAGTCTAAGGCTGTGCTTATAGTGCCCGGCGACGCAACATGGCGTAAAAAAAAATGCATTGTCGCCGTTGTCTGCACTTATAGTGCACGCGACGCCGACAGCGTGACCAAGCAACAGCGCTACCAAAAATTTGGTGGTCACTGTTATTTGATTTTTTTAGCGACGATCTCCCCTTGTGGCCAACCAGAGAGCTTCTTCGTCCCTCTGACTTCCCCCTTTCTGATGTCACTGGCCTTGTAGCCAGTGACGTCGCCTAAACTTAAATTACAACTATCGCAATGGCGAAAGGTGAAGTCATCGGTCGCGTCGCCGGCAGTATAAACGCAGCCTAAGACTACAACATATATTGTAGCTATATTAAAATTGACATATCGATGTGTAAAACTACGCAGGTTTTCTTTTCAATAAATGATTTTGAAAATATGACAATTTAATTTAAAACAGGACACCAATGTGTTGGTTCTAAACAAAATCTTGATAATGGAAATATCTATATAATGTTTTTTTGCTATCCTATTAGTAAAAACACTACAACAACAAAATATGTCTTGTCACCCAGTTTCAGCTTAGCATGCCTGCAGTATTATCTACCACACGGGTTGTTAATGTAATTAAATGTGGGTTGTTAATGTAATTAAATGTAGGAATCCAACTCCTGCCTTTATGCTTGATGTAATCTACATAATTAAATGTTTTAATATTAAATAAATATATTGTTTTTAATGAGCCTTGCTGTAGCAAAGCAATATTTCTGGACAATACATTAGATGTGGGGAGAACTAGTTTTGAATATCTTTGTTGAGCAAAATAATTATTTCTGTATGTAGGCATAATGTGTCACAAGTAATATCAAAGACTTATTATAATTGCTTCCTACACATTAGAGGATTTGACTATTAAAACATCTTAAGAAATGCATATTTAATTTTCTTTTTACGGTCGATTGGTTGTGTTCTCAATTATACATTGGTTTAAGCTTCAGGTTAGATACTCTATCCATGCCTATATTAACTAATTACTTCTTCCCCCTATTTTTCAAATGCAGTGAAGTTTAAAGGAGTTAAGAGCTCCCCTCACATGGAGAAGCTAAAATATTGAAATGGAGACTGTGTTCCATTTACATTCTCCCTTGCTCTCTTTTTTCATTGTGTTTTACAGTAGGTATACGAGGGAGAGAGGGAGCACTTAGGGCTAGTAAAATAAGATTTGTGTCCCTCAAAACCCATATTTCCTTGAGGAAGCTAAACACCACCCTTAGGTAAAACAGATGTAATGCAAGTCATGTTAAGCTAATGCGAGGCAATGCTAACCTGCCACTAAGCCTATGCTAATGAGGTAACAAATGGCTGTTGTTTTTGCATATCATTTGTTTTGTCAACTTGCGTTAACCTCAGGAAATATAACGTCCTATTCTGATTTTGATAACATGACGTTATAAGCCTTAAGTTAACAGAATGTTGTGGATCTGGACCTACGTCTGTCAGTCAGGGCAGCACTAGCAGCCATTCTGCCCCCTGTTACTTCATCACTTAAAAATGAATGCCATTGAGAGTAAGGCTAAGTGTGCAGTCACTGGCTTGTTTGGGGCTATTTTGAGGAGGCAGAAAGTGGGCACTCATCTTGGTACCTCTAGGTTAATATAGTACTTGAACTGCCATCATATGGCTAGGTGGAAAATAAGTTTCATGCATTACTTTTTTATGTTGTGCTAGAATAAAAAAAATCAGCCAGGTCAGAAGTGACAGAAACGGTTCTGGCTAACAATTAGCGTAAACTTTTTTTTACAATTAACTCAAATGAAAGCAGAACATGGAGCAATGCATCAAAATAAACTTCTATTCAAACGTTCTTTACTTTGATACATATTTCCCCTGAACTTCTATTTCCTAGTTTGATTGGTAATGTGGTGTGTATCTCAATGCATTTTTGTGGTAAAATATCCTTATAAATTAATAATATTTTTTTTATTATTTATCTATTTATACTGCTTTTGTTGACAATAATTGTGTTTTGTATTTATGGTATAAGTTGTGGAGGAGCACTGCTTGAACTCATATACAGTACCAAAATGGGTTTAAATTGTAAAATAAAAGGGTAAATCATGAAGACTTTACTTTTAATTGTATCCCCCAACAATACAGAAGAACACTAAATGCTAAATAGTGTGTGTGAACAAATGTGTTGACTGAGTGGACTCTGAAATATGGACATTTGTCTGTATCTGTTTTGGTTTAAACCACATTTGTTTTGGCCAAAACACTGCAATATTGAAATTAACTGGAACTCAAACGTACCAATCTTTTGGTGACTTCAGAAAAGAAACAGTACATCAAAGAACACCAGTCATTCATAAGAATGTCAGCTCCTGCCAACTTCACGTAGACAGAGTATAGTCTTGGCATGTACCCAATTTGGCAAAGAATCAAGTGGGCTTCCTAAATGAGAGGACATTTTCCTTAACCCTTTCATGCTTTGGGTAGAAATCACACAACCACAAGTAAACATAATTAGGGCTCTACTTCTGCTTCAATTGAGTGGTGAATGCAATCTGCCCCTAGACGAACAAACATAGCATGATGTATCCTGTAAGTCATAAGGGCCCCTGGCATAGCTGCCCTTATGACGTATAGGGTAAGTGATAAAGACCACTTTAGAGTGAATACATGTCAATGCAATGGAGTCAAATATTAGAATGCTTATGACATTTCTTGTTGAAATAGAAGCAACCAATCCCAGGATTTGTTTATTCTGGTTGTAAATGTATTTGTGTGTGTAGGTTAGAAAATGTAGACCATTGAACTAGAAAATTTGGCTTTACCAATATATGGAAAGACACGTTAGCCCGGTGTGTTTTTAAAAATGATATTAGAATGAACAATGATATAAAAACATTAAAGAAGGATGGAGCCTGGCTTGTTGGAAGACCAACATGCTTTTTTAGATGCTTCAATTATAAAGTCTGTAAGTTTGGCATTAACAAAGCCAAACATTTTTCCTCGAACAAAACTGGGGATAATGTTTCTTATCTTAAGCATTATCAATTGCAATACACATCATGCAATCTATGTATTGAAGTGCCCTTGTGGCCTACAACATGTGGGCTGCACTATATGGAAGATCAAAATAAGAATATGAGAACATATCAGAAAGATCAGGATAGGATTAGGATCTCACAATATTTCGATGCATTTCAAAAGTCATCATTATTCTAATCCAAAGGGTTTATTGTTTCAGGGTATGGAACATGTCGCAAGAAATTGGAGGGGAGGAAACAGAGAGAAAGATATTTCCCAACAAGTATGTTTTTGGGTCTACAAAGGAAAAAGTTTGAAACCTTCTGGATTAAATGTGGAATTTGATCTTAATTCCTTTTAGGCTAAGTCAATTTGTGATAAATACAGTATTTCATAAAAGGTTTGATCAACTCATTGGTCCAATTAAAGATTCTGCCTTCTAAAATGTCTACATTTTAAATCCCTATATTAAATAAAAAATATGAGGTGTTACAGATGCAGCGGCGTTATTCGAACAAATCACGGAGCCGTTTGTGTGCTCTGCTGTATTCCACACGGCCAATCGCCCCAGGCACCCGTGTTTATTGCGATTGCTTTGTTTGAATTTCAAGGATTCTGTTTCTTTGTGTGCGATGAAATGAATGAATTGTAATGTGTACAGTACTGTGCTATTGTGTCAATTTCAGGTATTTAAAAAACCAGAACACTAAAAGGCCATTTTCTGCACTCGCCTGCACTCGCGTCTAAAGGCGGTTCGGTTGGAAGAAATCATGCGCCATGACATGTGTATTCCAAGGTATACAACGTGTGAAGTGTTAGAATAACGGCCGCTGAATCTGTATACAACAGAAAGTTTGCCAAATATAGCAAACCAAAAAATCTATGAATTACTGTAACTAGATTTGGAGTATTGGTTGTTCATCCAGTAGTTATACTCTTATAATCTTGATGTCATAGTGGCTGTAATTTGATTTTATGACTGCATTTTAAATCATGACTTATTTATTTTGATCAAGTGAACCATTTATATTTAACGTTAAAAAAAATTCCATAATGTTTTTATTTTAAAAATTTATATCAATATCCTAACGTTCTTGCGAATTTGCATACAGCTGCCATATACTTACACAATCATTTTTGATTGTATCTAAAATTATTTTTATTGTATTATATGTCTTTATTTGTATAGCGCCAAAAGTGTACTCAGCGCTTCACAAATAATACAGTACAGGGAATTATAATAATACAATAAGTGCAGCAAAATCAGACAATAGGGAAGGAAATCCCTACCCTGAAGAGCTTACAATCTAAAAGGTTTGATTGGGAATTTACAGTAGGTGAGGGAATAAATACTGTAGATGGCAGTGCTTGGTCACAATGGGTGGTAGGAGTGACTGAGTGTGGGACAGTAACCATGGGTGCAGGCTATTGGGATGCTTGATTTGTGGGGCACATTGTAAGGTTAGTCAGCATTGAAATGAGAGGGTTAACACAATTTACAGGTGAAGAGATGGCAGGGAGGCATGGGTGAGGTCAGGTGTATATGATTGGCTTCAGGCTTAGGGGAGATCCCCAGCAGCAGGAAGGAGAAGATTGAGGGTGTGAATAGAGGATTTGTGTGGGTGTTTTTTATTGAGGGGTAAAGAAGTTGTTGGAAGAGAGGTGTATAAATAATGGTGCAGTGGGGAGTGGGGACGTTGGAGAGAACAGAGACGTTCACAAAGGAGTGAAGAAAAAGCAGTAGGGAGGGCATAGTGAGATGCAGGAGGAGAGAATTCCCAAGTACTGGAGGATAGAAAGAGTACAAAGAGTACAAAGAATCACAGCTTTTGGAAAGTTAATTTCTCACAGTTGCAAAGTTGTTGTGCAGAGTCCAGATCACCTCCAATTTTAACTCCAAAATTAACTCTGCCAGACACTTTAAATATGACACTTAAGATGGGACACACAGCCAAATGGCTTCACAGCCTAGATGGATGGTCTTAAATACTCTAAAACACAGCCACTTGACTAACAATTAAGGGAGGGGTTTGCCTATTTAAATCTCACAGACATACCAATTAATAAATTGTAAACTCTGTAGCAATTGATGGTAGAATTCAGCTCAGACACATACTATACAGTAAATGTTTGAAGAAATACATCAGAATATTAGTCCAGATATTCAGAATGCATCCATGATTAAAGATATAGAAAGAAAACATCCAGAAATTATAAATCCAAAATTAACACTTAAGATGGGACACACAGCCTAGATGGATGGTCTTAAATACTCTAAAACAGCCACATGACTAACAATTAAGGGAGGGGTTTACCTAATCAAATCTCACCGACATACCAATTGATACATTTTAAATTCTGTAGCAATTTATGTTTGAAGAAATAAATCAGAATGTTAGTCCAGACATATAGGGGGCTATGCACTAAGCTCCGTTAAGTCACTTTTAGAGCGCAAAGTGCTCTTCGATCGTGATTTTTGGCTCAACACGATGCACTAAGCAACGCAAACAGGCACTTTGCGCTCTAAAAATGACTTTTTTCAGGAATTTTTTCTAAGTCCAACTTTGCTCGATCGCAGCCCTGTTTGCGTGAAATTCTGCCCTTAAGCGGGATGCACTAAGCAACGTAACCTTAGCAAACGCGAAAGTTGCGTTGATTAGAACACGTCAGGTCAGAGTAGACGCAAAGAAATCTGGACTTAGAAAAAATTCTGGCTTTTTCTAAGTATTGACCCTTACAATGGCCTGGATAAAAATTAGATTTGTTTTTTAGATTCGAGTGTACAAACACATCCTTCGTGGTAGGTTCAGGCTCTAATTGGTCGATTACTTGTACAGGCTGACCTGTGCTATGTCCTATAGTATTCTTGTTAATAAAAAATCGTTTTATTGTTAGTTGGCGCAGGTATTTCTACGCATCAATGAAGAGATCGAAGCCACTCGGGCCCCGTGAGGGCGCAAAATTAAGTCCCTTGGCCAGTACTTTCGTCTGCACCTCGTCTAGTGTCTTTGAGCTTATATTAAAAACACTGCCTAATGTGCTGGTCTTTTGCTCCCTACATTTCCTTCTTCCCCTCTTCCCTCTCTGCCTCTTTTCTTTCCCTTCCCTTCTGACGTCCCTGACACCCCCGGGTCGTCTAGGCAGGAGAACTGATTCTTTATCTCTACGGATGTCTGTGGTGCCTGTTCTAAAAAAGAGACCCCGGCCCTCTTCCCTTCTGTGCGTTCCCAAATGGGAGTTCTCGGTGCCCCATAGTCAATCCTCTTGTCCCTGTATTCCCTCCTCTCTCTCCTTTCTTCATACCTCTCCCTCGATCTTTCCTCCCTGGATCGTCAAGGAGAGACAGGTCAGCAAACCGTACGCTGTAGCTATTTTGAGCTCTCTATATGGTACTTACGGACATTTGTAATTATTGAGTATCTGAGGGCTCAATCTGCAGAATAAGAATAATTTAACATAAGCTGTGCAATATGCATATAGTTAGTTATGAAAGGGAACCAAGACTGAGAATATCTGTATAGAAATGAAATATGTATAGTCAAGTTGAATTCAATGTAATTAGGGGTTTGAGATAAACAGCCCATTTCAATTAGTAATTAAGTACACAGGAGGGTCTATATAAACCGGCAAGACCCCCCCCCCCCCCCCCCACGTCATCATATGAGCCTGAGGAAGCCGATTACTCGGCGAAACGCGTTGCTCAAAATAGTAGCTGATTTTGTCCCACGGAGGCTTCCGTAGCCAGATCGCAGCAGCTTTTGCAACCAAGCAGGAAAGTCCCATCCTCCTGCATCTCGGACGAGGGAACGGTGCAAATCGCTGCTAAAGCTTGATCCTGGACTACGTGTGGAGGCCAGGGGTGCACCTTTTATGTATGTGAGTTCACTTTTGTATTTTAAATAATAAATGCCATTTTTGAAAACACCTCTGATATCGTGCCTCACTTGTCCCCCCCTACACTGCAACACCGGGGAGAGACCCTGACTGACGACCAAGACTGGGGAGTGAGTCCCTTGCTGACATCACGTTTGAGGGCAGTCTCCCATGTCCAGATATTACTTGTGGATGGGTTAAGTTAACCCCAAAGATACCTACCCTCTGTAATTACTCACACTGGGCCGTGTGAGTATTTATATATATATATTTATATCCTTATGCACTATTGATTCACCTGCACCGGCGCCTGGAGGGGCTAGAATTGTTCTACCAAAGATACCTTATACCATTTCTACTTACACATGGCCGTGTAAGTACAATAGTATCCTGTGTATTTTGCCCCTTGTCCACCATATAAGCACTTCTGGTACTGTCTTATCGCCTTACTGATTTCTTGCATATTTCTCTAATCCCATGCTCCCCCTATGCTTGTTTTTTTTCTTTTAAGTGTCTTGATAGATCTGGTGGTGCGCTACAGTATTCGCCAGCGAAGGTTGGTGACATAGTGATTTGTTGTTGCATTCTGCACAACATAGCACTACGTCACAATCTTCAAGACAACATTCGTGATGATGTAGAGGAGGATCCTCTCGTGCCTACTGCAGGGGTTAGGGACCATACAGCCAGTGTGGTGGAGACTCGCAGGACATTAATTGCTAATTTTTTCACCTGTAAGTTTTAACAATACATATCATATAATCTGTCATCATCTCGTTGTGTGTGTAACATTGCATTCTGTGTATAATCTTAGGATGCTGCTCTCTCCAACGAACTGCAAATTTTCTAAGGAATGATCCGAACTTCGGCTGCCTACGGTATGTTTATTTTTTAAACCTCTATTCTTGTATTAATCTTCTTTTAAACCAACTATACAATGTGTGCATCGTTACATACAGAATATTGTGTATTAAGTGAAAAACAATTGCTGTATTCAATACTCTGCATAGTGTTATCTTACAACTGAACTACTGTAAATGATTATATATGTATTTTGCCTCATACTTTCAACATCATGATCAACTTATAAATAATTAATGCTGTTATTAAAGGTTAACAGAATTGTTATGCTACACATTCCTTACTTCATATTATGATTGTCACATATGTAAGTATGACTACATACATAATTAGTGTCTGCATGAGTATAAGCAGATGAGATGTTGATCTCTTCTATCATTAAGCTGCCATGTATCCCTATCATTATTAATGTTTAATTTAAAACCACACATTTCCAGATTCATATTTTATGTAAATGTTTCCTACAATAGTTCAAGTAAAACTTTTAAGAATACATTTTGAACACAAGTACTTGTGTGTTTCTTCAGGCGACATATACAATTTTTTTTTATACTTGAATGATGTCACTGTAATCTGCGTCCCATTGATAAAAAAGGAGCACTAACAAAAGATGTCAAGTCAAAGTTTATTGGAATGTTAACACACATTTAAAGTTAGTATCAAAAAGCCTACATTATCTATTTAATGTTTAACTACAATATATAAAAGTGTGCATGTTCAGTTTGAGGTATCATAGCATGACTGGCCATGTGATGTCTTTGGCATGTGGCCATAATGGAAAAGCTCTCAGTTGCTCGGTCTTTGGATACATGCATTCACATTATCTTCTGTCTTGGAGCTGTGACCATCTGTGAAAGAAGTAGAAATATAATATTAATGTAAGTAATATATCGGTTACATAGTTACTTAATGATGCATCTAAACACACGGTTGGTATAATGTACCTATGTACTAAATGTCAATCATTTCATTAACAACATTGATGTTACATCTAACCACAAAATGCTTACTGCATAACAAGAAGATATATGTCAATAATCATTTCTTTACACACACTAATATATATTTCTTTACACACACTAATATATATATATATATATATATATATATATATATATATATATATATATATATATATATATATATATATATACACACTGGCGACACACTTTATCCTTACCTGGCTGGAGCCGCAAGCCGGGAGGTGTCCCGGCTTGCTCGTTTATTTCCCTCGGCGTGCCGCGCGTCATCGATGCGCGGTCACGCTTCATCGGGAGCGTGCGCGCATGGCGCGCATGCCCAGGGCTCCCCGAGGGAGCCCTGGTGTCCCGCGATGTGGGGGATTGTGGTGGGGGGCTCCGGGGGACCCGGCGGACCCGGAGAGGGGAGGGGGAAGCCCCGATCGGAGGACCGATCCTCCGAGGCTCCGGCGCGTGCGCGGGAGAATGTGGCGCGCGCCCGGTATCTGTCGCGGCCGAGACCGGGTAAAGGTAAGATTAAACTCAGCCGCGACAGTATATATACACACCCACACAATATAATGTGTATGTTTTTCATCTTTTATTATCCTGGTACAATATTAGGAGTATATACAAAATTATTAAGGCAAAAAAAAAACCGCAACCTTTACTTTTAGCAGTGTTTCTATGAGAAAGCGTGTTTCGCTTTAAGACGTTTAGCTTTACAACTCCATTTGGAGCTACGCATTGTGTCGGATAACCGAGGACTGGCTGTATTACCTAAGGTTTCGTTTGTTGACATGCTACTACCACAAACATGTTACATACACAATGATAAACAACAGTAAATAGTCTGCATAATTTTACATAATGACATGTAAAATGCTGCTTTGCTTGCCATTTCTACAGAGTAACCAATATTCATCAGGCACATAACATTATGTAACCATATGCAAACTACACTAATTAAGATATGTACTGCATTTCTGCATATCTTATTATTTTATGTTTACAATTATTGTAGTTTCACAAAGGGGCGTACTGTCATTGAAGGGCTGCGCACGAATATCTCTGATTTCAACCACCATTGCACAGCACGGTTCAAAATATTGCCACGTATATCAGTAAATAGATCTTACCTTCTTACAGAACTGTGTTCCGGCATATTGTGATCTTCACAGCGCGATCTCTGTAATATGATCAGAAGCAGCCGAAAAGGTAAAAGAGACACGTTAATTTACACAAAGAAAACCTTTTTTTCCCGTATGATACGCGCATGCGCAATGAATACAACGTATATGCGTGTCATTCGGGAAGAAAAGATTCACACAGTTTATAAAGTCTTTACAATATAGTTACCTGCATTATATTGCATTCATATTCGGGGCAGCCATAGAAGTTTGGTTTGCAATGTAGCCACTGTAGTCTATCAATTCGTTGTTCTGTGGGTTCAGCTGTGCAGGGTTGTAGCTTACTCCATAACCGTTTGCATCTTGTACAATGTACGGAGGCGGATACACATAGTAACTTTGTGTCATTTCATCTGTTTGAGCAAACTCGGTATTCTGCATGTTATCGTAATATGTTGCTCCGTTATGGTTCTGGTATTGGTAGTCCAACACAGGTTGAAAAAAGACATTCTGCAGAACATTTAAGGCACCGCTGCGGGCACCTATATCATGGTAGTCGTGTCCGACAATTGTCTGTCTTTTTTTATTTCCATTTGCAGACATACACATACCGGATTCATGAAATGACCAACAGCCACCCCTGTTTGCGCCAGATGGTTGGTTTTGAATAAAAGAAGCATTGGTTGATAAAGTGCGTCGGATTGAATTTTTCCATATCTTAGGTTGAGGATGATTTTGATAATAATGGTAGTTATCCGTAAGATATTGATAGATCTGGGAGACCATAGCTTCTTTTTTCCTTTAATTTTCAATGGCACTATAAATTAGCATTGCGTAAGAAAGCGGAGGCTTTTCCATAGAACACATCTCAAACTGCATGTATTTTAACGGAATGGAGTACAGTAACCAAAACTATTCCTTAATTCAAGGTTCTTACAAAGTATCCAAACTTGCATTATTTGCACAACATTGTACAAGGTCATTATACAAAGGAAGAAGTGTCCATTTATTCTTCTCCCACATACAGGTGTTCTGTATCTTATGAAATGTGTACTTGCATATTATACATGATTCAGTAGCCAAGCTCTGAAACACACTTTGGATAGAATTGTTTTGTGAAATAACATGTTCAAATGAACAAATATTTATAATGTTAATTTTTCACAATTAATACGGTATAAAATATAGATAGATATGACATACATTATTCACACATGCAAAATCATATGCTGTTTCGTTCACATGTATGCACCTTACTTGTGTTACATACACACTTGATTATTGCACATTGTTAAGTATGTTTGCTGAACCTTAATGAATGCTAATAATTGAATATGAAGACTTACGGGAACAATAATAAGACCTTTTTTTTTTTTTGGAATAGTCGTTGTGATGAACATGTGGGAGGAGTTAGTGTGGGATCACGTCCACGGTGACTTGATCGTTGCCTTCTTCTTGCCGTTTCATGCTGGCCTAGTGCCTGGGCTTGTGCCAGTGGTTGAGCCAGTGCCAGTGGTTGAGCCAGTGCCAGTGGTTGAGCCAGTGCCTGGGCTTGTGCCAGTGGTTGAGCCAGTGCCAGTGGTTGAGCCAGTGCCAGTGGTTGAGCCAGTGCTGGGGTTTGTGCCAGTGGTTGAGCCAGTGCCAGTGGTTGAGCCAGTGCCGGGGTTTGTGCCAGTGGTTGAGCCAGTGCCGTGGTTTGTGCCAGTGGTTGAGCCAGTGCCGGGGTTTGTGCCAGTGGTTGAGCCAGTGCTGGGGTTTGTGCCAGTGGTTGAGCCAGTGCCGGGGTCTGTGCCAGTGGTTGAACCAGTGCCAGGGGTTGGGACAGTGGTTGAGCCAGTGCCGGGGGTTGGGACAGTAGTTGAGCCAGTGCCGGGGGTTGGGACAGTGTTTGAGCCACTGCCAATGGTAGTGCCAGTGCTAGTATTTGGGCCAGGGGATGAGCCTTGGACATAGGATCCGGCGCATTATGATCCTGATGTAGCATTGGCTGTGTGTCTGTCTCGATTTGCCTCTCTGGCTCACTTTGCCTCTCTGGCTCACTGTGGATCTCTGGCTCACTTTGGATCTCTGGCTCACTTTGGATCTCTGGCTCACTTTGGATCTCTGCCTCACTTTGGATCTCTGCCTGTATTTGCCTCTCTGGAGCTATTTGCCTCTCTGGCTCTGATATTAGATCTATATCTGATAATAGCTCCAGATCGGATAGTATGTGTATATCCGATTGTGCGTGTGGCTGGCTGGCTTTGTGGCTGTAATTGTGCCTGTGGCGGAGGCTGTGCCCAGACATGTGCCACAAGTTGACCCATACACGTGGCTATGACAGAGAGGCTATTTGCCATTTTGTCCAGTGTGTCCTGTTGTCTTGTCATTATATTGCTCATATGTTTAATTTCTTCATATATTTTCTCATGTGTTTGAGAGTGTATGTGTGACTGATCTTGCTGGTTTTTGATAAACCTGGCCTCTAGGCTGGTTAAATTTGATAATGCTTCAGCACAAACCTGGTCTCCCTGGCCCGGTTGGATCTCCCCATTGTCATCACTTTCAGGATTTGGTTGGGTATCCTGGAATCCAAGCAAATCAGGTCCGGAATCATACGCATCTGGGACACTAATATGTGTGGGATCTACTGTCATCTCCTCCTCAATTCGGACAGGTTGTTGTGGTGATGCAGGCACATCAGAATCCATGTCCTCATCAATCACTATATAATAAATAACAACATTTTAAATTCAACATAATGACTAAGTAATTTTGTGCTCCTCTTTATTTGGCTGAACATACTATGTAAATGCACATTTGTTTTGTCGAAAATTTGGACATGTGCATCAGTTAAAGCTGCAGTTCAATGTCCTGTTTATATTTTAGTTATGTAAATTTTATAACGGCAATAGTTTGTGTGCAATCTCAAATTAAATAAACAACTGCATAGGTTGCGAAATTATAGTTGTCCTTGTATTGATGTGCGGAGTTTGACGACATATTTAAATATGCTTAATGTGAATGGTTCATACATGAACAAGAGGAACAAGCATGCTTGTTCAAATCAAATCCAATTGTTATTTACAAGTAGTTTTGTTTAAAACTGAACATGCTACAAGTATTTATGGTCAGTACACTAGTGATTGCTATCCAAAAACACACATGCAGGATAATTATTGAACTGCAGCTTAACATAAAAAGCATACAGGCATACCCCGGTTTAATGAATACAAAAAGGGGGGATGGGGGAGCACAATAGTTGGAAACAGGCAATGGTATGGGTCTAATGAAAGCTCTTAAGATGAAGCAGTTGTATCCTGAGCAAATTTGGTAGCTCAGGTGGCTAATGTCTAATTGGAAGGGGAAACACACATAGGTTTGTATGTATTTAGTAAGATAAAAATATATATAACTTACACGGCCTTGTGTAAGCTCAGTCACATCAAGGTTTCTTTGGGAATCCCGTGCTCTTCCGTTGATGCTTTCCTCCTTGCGGTGTAGGTACTTCTTTTTGTTGTCTATGCCGCTATCTTCATTGGTTCAGGGTGCCGCTCCAGGGGGATTTCCTCTCGTGTAAACAGAGAAGGGGGATAGGGTTAACACATGTGCATATATACGTCAATGGGGGGGAGTGGGTGACGTGTCTATAAACCACTGGATAATGTTATAGTCTAGCACTCACACGGCCTAATGTGAGTGTGTTCTTATCTTGGTATCTTGCTCATGTAGGGGTATTACCCGATCAGAAGCAAGTGATGAAAGGGTGGGGTACAAGGGTATAAATAGTGTAAATATAACACAATACTCACACGGGCCAGTGTGAGTACACACTCCTAGCGGTATCTTTCCTCTTCTGTTCCTGATATAGCTAGTAGTGAAGATGGGGTTAACACATATAAAGGACGCTAGGGTCTTCAGGGTAAAACTAATTTTAATGAAAATGAAAAAACACAAAAATAAAAAACAGAAACCAAGCGTTTCTGTGGGACAGTAAAAGCAAGGGGGGGGACAGTGTGGTGTATGGTGGTAGGGGGTCTCCCCTTCCGCGTCCGGATGGGGAGCTACAACTACACCTCTGTATCCTCTGTGTTATGCTGCAAAGTGTTCCAGGAACTGTTCCCCCCCTTGCTTTTACTGTCCCACAGAAACGCTTGGTTTCTGTTTTTTATTTTTGTGTTTTTTCATTTTCATTAAAATTAGTTTTACCCTGAAGACCCTAGCGTCCTTTATATGTGTTAACCCCATCTTCACTACTAGCTATATCAGGAACAGAAGAGGAAAGATACCGCTAGGAGTGTGTACTCACACTGGCCCGTGTGAGTATTGTGTTATATTTACACTATTTATACCCTTGTACCCCACCCTTTCATCACTTGCTTCTGATCGGGTAATACCTCTACATGAGCAAGATACCAAGATAAGAACACACTCACATTAGGCCGTGTGAGTGCTAGACTATAACATTATCCAGTGGTTTATAGACACGTCACCCACTCCCCCCCATTGACGTATATATGCACATGTGTTAACCCTATCCCCCTTCTCTGTTTACACGAGAGGAAATCCCCCTGGAGCGGCACCCTGAACCAATGAAGATAGCGGCATAGACAACAAGAAGAAGTACCTACACCGCAAGGAGAAAAGCATCAACGGAAGAGCACGGGATTCCCAAAGAAACCTTGATGTGACTGAGCTTACACAAGGCCGTGTAAGTTATATATATTTTTATCTTACTAAATACATACAAACCTATGTGTGTTTCCCCTTCCAATTAGACATTAGCCACCTGAGCTACCAAATTTGCTCAGGATACAACTGCTTCATCTTAAGAGCTTTCATTAGACCCATACCATTGCCTGTTTCCAACTATTGTGCTCCCCCATCTCCCCTTTTTGTATTCATTGCCTACAAGGGTCCTGGATAGATCCTGCTGGGGTCCTGAAAACCACTCACAGGCAGTATCACACCATTCTCCTCACACTTCCATACATCAAATAAGCCACACAGAGATAGCGCCCGGGTACCTCCCCAAACAACATACCCCGGTTTAAGGACACTCACTTTAAGTACACTCGCGAGTAAGGACATATCGCCCAATAGGCAAACGGCAGCTCACGCATGCGCCTGTCAGTACGTCCTGAACAGCAATACCGGCTCCCTACCTGTACTGAAGCTGTGTGCACAAGTGGGGAGACTATAGAGCCTGTTACACATGCGTTATTTACATCAGTTATGCACGTATATGATGATTGCAGTACAGTACATGCATCGATAGGTGGGGAAAGTTCGTGCTTCACTTTAAGTACATTTTCGCTTTACATACATGCTCCGGTCCCGTTGCGTACATTAATGCGGGGTATGCCTGTATTTGACATAAATGAATAAGGACATGTGTAATGTTGACATTTCAGTTTCACATCTAAAAAGATTATTGTAGTTTTATTTTTAAATGCTTGCATTTGTCAAGTAAATATTGATCTCATAGCATACGACTCACCTGGTGTAGAATGTGAAAGTGATGGTCCAATATCTCAGTTCCCTCCAATTCCAAATATAAGTCGGGGAGTCATTATTGATAACATCTTTTCCTCGTAAGACTGTAACTTCAGTGATGCTGGAGGTCCACCTCCTGTCCCACTTGTGATGCGTCCGGCCTGTGCCATCTTATTCTTGAGCCTATGTTTTATGTCCCCAAATCTTTTTTTTCACGTCTCTGATGTCCTTGGAAAGACACCAGCTGATGAGACAGCTCGGCCTATCTGGCCCCACAATTTTGACTTCACACTGGTCTTGGTTTTACCTGTGTATATGTAACAGTGTTCATATTAATTTCAGTATTTAAATCATACTGTATGTTAATATTGTAACAATTATAACATGTCCCTCTAATTACACACCTATTAGTGTAGGTCATGTGCGCATTCCTGACAAATTACATGTGAACAATCAGCTGCACACCTCCGTTACAGCATACATGTTTAACAACTGTATGTAACGTTAGGCATGTCTTGAAATTAGTGTGAGGGAGTGGGTAAGTAACATAGTCCCACTTTGTGCTGACTATGATAATGGGCCTGTAAAAGGGGTAAGTGAGCACGAAACATCGCGTTCCTCTGCGTCTCATCTAAACCACTTCCTTCCCTTTTAGGGATGTGTTTATCATATCCCATAATTTTTCATAATGACAATTTTCACTCTTCCCTCACCATTCGTCACCCTTCAGTTAATTGTATGTGATGAAATTTTGTAGGCACATTGACCCTCACTTTTAGTCATTCATATATATCATCATTTAAAGTATCATTGATTGTTTAGTATTCATTATGAGTGCGGACAACACTTTTTATGTTCTATATGTACTTAAAACAGATTAGAGGTCCCTTCATTGTTCCACAGCACCCCACAACTTACACATGTGAAATATAGTTAATACATGAGAATGCGGCATATACAACCTAATGTATATTTTGTTCTCGAATAATTAAAATACAAAACTTACATGCTAATGATCCATAGAGTTGCTCATAGGAATCCATGACACTTTCAACCAGGATGTCATTTTCGCGATGTGTAAAGCGGGGGTTTCTTAGGCCCTCCGGCCGCGCCTGGCTAGTTGATGGCCCCTCATCACTTCCATCATCATCATCATCACTGTTTGTATGGTGAACAGTGTCCCTCTCTCCCAGTCCAGTAGTCCCGCTACCCTCATCCACCTGCACTCCACCACCTGGAGTGTCATCACGGGACGTACCTGCCCTGGCACGACGTCTCACTCCACTCCCACCAGCCACCGCACCCCCACCAGCCACCGCACCCCCACTCCCACACTCCAACACTCCCCCACCAGCCACCGCACCCCCACTCCCACGCTCCAACACTCCCCCACCAGCCACCGCACCCCCACTCCCATGCTCCACCGCACCCCCACTCCCATGGTCCAACACTCCCCCACCAGCCACCGCACCCCCAGTCCCACGCTCCAACACTCCCCCACCAGCCACCGCACCCCCACGCTCCACCGCACCCCCACTCCCACCAGCCACCACACCACTCCCACGTCCACTCCCACGTCCACTCATCCTCTCTATTTGACTCACTCATACGAAACAAATATAAAGAAAAATGACACACTAATAAAGTTCAATCACACTAACAATACAAAAAAGTAGATAAACAAAATATAATAACACAAGACAACTCACTCAATATTCGCCAACAAATCACCAACTCTCTCCAACTACTACCACCAACTCAACAACACCCACACTAAATGAACAAAATGGATGCTTTTTATAGGGTATCCCTCCCAAATAGTTGTCCACAAGTGTGATTACTATTGTTTTCAGGTGATTGCCTAAATTGACGACGTCAGCATTTCAGAATTTAACCACTACACTGCCATGTCCCAACCCAAAAATAATGACACACACTGTAATTGACAAGAAAATTATATTACATGGATTCACTCCTTCCATGGTCTCTCCCACATATACCCCAGAAAAATAAGGGGACATACATGAACCTCAGGGGACCATCATTGCCTTAGCGTGTAAATGAACACATATTAAAATTAATGATTACGTTTGCTTTAATAATACTGTCAAAGAGCATGGGGTCCTCGGAGCTGAACAGCATTGGTTTCAGGTCCGGGGACCCCCTTCTTCAGGAGTTACAGGCCCCTTTATGGGGTGCCGGTATCCCCTGTGGAATGTACATTTCCCGGTCACGTGACGCGGAAGCTTTAAAATTACAGTGGATATCGACACCCCATAACGGGGCCAGTAACTCCAGAAGTAACGGGTCCTCAGACTTGAAACCAATGCGGTTCAGCTCGGGAGACCCACTGCTCATGCACACTATAATTACAATGTATGTATTTAGTATAGGATCGCCTGTAACAGTCTTGCATGGAAATAGCAAATCTCCATGCAAATGTTACAGGCGGCTTTTTTTTCTATCAGGTAGCGAACGGAGAGGTTCAGAACGCTAGCAGGGGGAAAAAAAGCAAACCGTACGCTGTGGCTGTTTTGAGCTATTTTGAGCAGGTACGTTAAAAAATGGCCTCAAGGCCTTAGTGCATCGCGTCCCCGGCTTCACTTTTTAACGAACCTGCTTTTTGGTCAAATCAAAACGCAAAGCCATTGAGCTTAGTGCATAGCCCCCATAGAATGCATCCATGATTAAAGATATAGAAATAAAACATCCAGAGATGATAACTCCAAAATTAACTCTGCCAGACGTTTTAAATATGACACTTAAGATGGGACACACAGTGACCTATAGCACAAATCATTCTGGTTTATTAAATATGCGGGATTAAGTGATTATAGACACATTACTCCATAAATGAAGATGAGATTGGGCTTTTTAAACACAGGCATGCAATATGTGTTTAATTTGACTAGTTTGTTTTTCTTTCTTTCACACTCTTAGCCCTGAAAACCCACTTGAAGGGGTTAATCTCAAATGAGCTTTGGATTTAATATAATCATCAGGGAGTATATATAGGGGTGTGTAGTGCCTTAAGGTTTACCCCCGATGAAGTCAGAACATTATCAACGAAACACATAGGGTGTTTTTGCACTTGTCTGTGGGACTTTTCCTAGCATTTGCCACACATTGGCACTGGGGAACATGCACAATAGTGCCGGGACCAGACAGTTCAGGATATATCAATTTATAACTGTCACTCAAAGGGAGTCGTGTACTATTTGACATATCCATGTAATTTGATATATGTGGGTATGACAACTTGAGAAGTGCGTTTCAAAGTGCTAGAACATTGTCGCAACATCAAATTTGCTCAAAGGGACACTGACTCCTTTAAGAAAATTTCATCAGTAGCAAAACATTTTTTACAGAAACATAATGCCGATAATACAACACTTTCTGCATTTGCAATTGTACGAGTATCTCTAGGCATAAGAGGAGGTGATATTGAGAGGATACTCTTGCAGAAAGAATGTCGCTGGATAGTGCAATTGGACACTATGGTGTCCAATGGCATGAATGACTATCTTGGCTTTTCAATGTTTCTGTAGTTTAATATTCAACAAATAGTCTCTGCAGAGTTTGAGGGAGCTGGTATATGTGTTTAGTGTTGATTTTTATTTATTTGTATATATATTAATTGTCAACTCTACATATTATTATACCATCTGACCCTTCTCTATCTCTTTTGTGTACGTGTAAACATTTATTTGTTTCAATCATGTTTTCTTATGTTTGGTTACCACTCCAGATCTATATACTGTCTTTTGTATATAATGTAATGACAGCCAGCTTTCTGATCAAGATGCTGAGCTCATGACGCAAACCATGTGATGGGTGCCTGACTCTACCTATGAATTCTCTGTGAAAAGATGTGGCTGTCTCCCCATTTGTTATGGCCTTCACGCTATTCTACTGCCTGAGTTTCATGACTGGCGAGGGATGCGGGACTGAGCATGTCAGCACAGCCTTTGCCTGATTACAATGGGAATGATGTAGGATTCCTTTCTGACTGGATTGAGCTGTTCGGTGCTTAGGATCAGCTGTGTATACCTCGTTATGTGCAAGCGCAACTTTTCCCTGCTTTCTGATTCGCGGTTATGCTTGGCGCGAAAGTGACATCTGGATTCTCTTTAAACTCCTTCCCTGTTCAACGGGACTCTACCACTCTGGGAAGAAGCCCAGTAGGGTGAAACGCGTTAGTGGTACAGACGGACACCCCTTGTTGCTGTATAAGGACGCTTTTTTATCTTTAATGACTTCTTGATATGCTGCACAACATCATGGCTACCTCTCCTGGAAGCAATTCTATCTACACCACTGACATTTTCGTGCATTATCTGGCTGAGTATCTTTTCTCTCATATGGCCATACTGGCTTTTTTGTGATATTAGTTGCTGGACTTCACATCTGGTTGTTCCACATACAGGGGTGTAACATCTCGGGACTTGAGCATTTAGCTACACTATAGCCATTTTTTGTACTATCTGCATAGGGCATATTTTGCAACCTATAGATCGTTAGGGGATACTTAGTTCAGATATGTGTCTTTTTGCAGACATACAATGCATACATTTGTTCTCACGCTTTACATTATATACTTTTCCATTGGAGGGGTATTTATTCATGTGAGATTGGCTTTATTGTCAGACGCATTATATTCATTTTTCTGGGAACATTGTCCCCAGTGTGATCTGTCTATTTAGGTTCCATTTCCTATAGTACTCTTTTTTGCAAGTAGTCATTATTCTTTGTCTTTTTTTGCATTGATTTTTTTCAGGGGTTTTTTCTTGTCTGTTTCATGTGTGTTATTTTAGCTTTATGTATTAGATGTGTTGGATTAAAATTATTTGCTTATTACTTTAATCACATCTTTTTTGTATTATTTATGTGATACAGTATGTCTGAGTGCTTATTTTGGGGGCTTCTTTGTTCTTGGTGTTTCTAATAATTATTCTGTCCTCTAGCCCCGCCAGTCTTGGCTTTAATTTGCATGGATTCTCTGGCTATAGACATTAGTTATTTTCAACGGAGATTTGATTGCAGTATTTATTTGTGTGTGTGTGTGTGTATATATATATATATACACATGGGCATCCTCAGGAGGGGGCAAGGAGGGGCTCTTGCCCCATCCTGGATATTATCCGGTAATAGAATCACTTGAGTGAGAGTCAGAGCAGGACTGCAGGGGAGGTGCGCCATCTAGCATTCTGACCCGGAACTTCCTGTTTGCTGCTATAGAACGCGCCTCAACACATGCACCTTTCTTCTGCTCTGATTAAAGAGATTCTACTACCGGCTAATTCTTTAAACCAGGGGAGCCCACCCCGTGCCTGTGTCCACCCAGGTAGGCATGGAGGGTGGGGGGGGGGGGGGGACTGTGAGAGATGTGAGGGGGGCTGTAAGAGATGTGAGGGGGCTGTAAGAGATGTGAGGGGGCTGGGAGAGATGTGAGGGGGCTGGGAGAGATGTGAGGGGGGCTGGGAAAGATGTGAGGGAGGCTGGGAGAGATGTGAGGGAGGCTGGGAGAGATGTGAGGGGGGCTGGGAGAGATGTGAGGGGGTGGGAGAGATGTGAGGGGGCTGGAAGAGATGTGAGGGGGAGAGATGTGAGGGGGGGCTGGGAGAGATGTGAGGGGGGTCTGGGAGAGATGTGAGAGGGGTCTGGGAGAGATGTGAGGGGGGGCTGGGAGAGATGTGAGGGGGGGCTGGGAGAGATGTGAGGGGGGGCTGGTAGAGATGTGAGAGGGGTCTGGGAGAGATGTGAGGGGGGGCTGGGAGAGATGTGAGGGGGGCTGGGAGAGATGTGATGGGGACTGGGTGAGATGTGAGGTGGACTGGGTGAGATGTGAGGGGGGCTGGGTGAGATGTGAGGGGGGCAGGGTGAGATGTGAGAGGGCTGGGTGAGATGTGAGGTGGACTGGGTGAGATGTGAGGGGGGCTGGGTGAGATGTGAAGGGGACTGGATGAGATGTGAAGGGGGCTGGGGGAGATGTGAGGGGGGCTGGGGGAGATGTGAGGGGGCTGGGAGAGATGTGAAGTGGGCTCTGGACTCTTCCTCCCCCCCCATGTGCAGTCCTGATCAACTGAATAAAACATAAACACAAAACATCTCCACCGGCTCTCTCTCTTCCCCCCTGGCTCTCTCCCGCCCCCCCCCCCCCCCCAGCTCTCACTCTCTCTTTCCCCCTGGCTCTTTCTCCCCCCCCCGGCTCTCTCCCCCCTGGCTTTCTCTCCCCCCTCACTCTCCCCCCCTTCCCCCTCACTCTCCCCCCCTCCCCGGCTCTCTCTCCCCCCCATCTCTCTTCCCCCTCCCCCCTGGTGAGAGAGAACCTGTTGCTAAAAATTTTGAATCCCACCACTGCATACAGTACATTAACGGATCTTTAAACGCCAAAAACAGACTCCAGGATGACCAGGACGGAGGTGGGTGGGTCCCCCGGCGCCACGGCAGGCAGCTAGTGGTAGGCTAACCTACGCTGCTACGCAGGAGGAAGCACAGTGCACTGTCATTGGTTGCACTCAGGAGTGAGGCTGCTCTCATTGGTAGCACTACCTACCAAAGAGAGCCACCTCACTCCCAAGTCGGGACCAATCTGTGCCCATTGCTCTGCAGCGGCACCGGTGCCAACAAGTCCACTCATCATTGGTAGCTGAGTGCTACCAATGAGAGAGCCGCCACCATCCCTTGAAGACCCAGTCCCTGAGTCGGACCAATCATGGTCCGACTCTTACCTCCACACTCATCAAACGGCCTCCCGCCCATCATGCTCCCGCCTCCTCTGACTCGTCATCAATTTGCACAGGCTCACAGTTCAGAGAGTCTGCTGAAGAGTGAAGACGCAGGCAGCAGCACTCTCTCTGTGCAATAGGTCCCGGCGGCCCGGCACTCGGCAGAGTTGACTGCAATTAGTTCTGAAATCTGAATCCAATAATCCACAGACCACAGTAGTTTTGCTGTCTCAGTGGGCAGGAGGTAGTATTTGGAATTGGCAACAATTTGAAAATTAGGGTACAAAGACAACACAACGTTTCGCTAGGTGCCAGTGCCACCACATGCATCATGGTGGCTATTTATTAAGCTGAGCTGAATAGAGTGTGAGAAAGATTCTGAGAGAATGGAGAAATATTATGGACAAAGCAAGACAGGGGCAGGGCGAGAGTGAGAGAGCAGCGAGAGAGAATAAAAGTAAAACAGATACAGCAAAAGAGAGACAAAGGAGCATGATGCTACTATGGATGGAAAAAGAAAGATGGAGAGAGAGAGGGAGCACATGATAGAAAAAACCCTGTGCTGTGTCTTGTGTGTTGTTGAAAAAACAAGGAGAAGCAGACAGTGAAAAACGAGGGAAAGCAAGCAAGCACTCAGAAAAACGGGGGAGCGGAAGATGTGGGATTATCTGGTGAATGATGTGGATGCCATCCAATGCTAAGGCAAGTGCTGTGGGGTTATAACTAGTGCTGTGTGGCAAGTGAAATCTGACACAACAGTATATATATATATATATATATATATATATATATTGTGTGTGTACAGTCATACTAATAAGTGCTCCCACATAGCTCGTAGGTCGCAGCACGCCCCGTTCTGCAGCGGAACGGGATGGGCCCAATGATGAAGCATGCCACCAAGGTGAAACCCTATTGGGTAAGGGTTATATAAAGAAAACATTCTGTTTTCCTTGCTTTTTTGAAAAAGAGTTGGTTTTGCAGTACTGAAGGTTTTTTTTTATTAGAAGTATATATACCCACCCACTTACACTTTTCCTTTTTCAAGTTTCTATTACTGCATACAGGGCTGTATACAATAAATAGTGCATTGTAGGTGAGTTATTTGAAGTTCATAAATCTCATCTTACCAATATAACTATGCATTATGCAAGGAAAGCTTGGATCTCCTAGCAGGATAACTTTAAAGGGATTTTTCAACTCCCTGCAGCTCATCTACAACCCACAGTTTATTCAATACTGCCAGCCCGATGATGAGCAGAGTATTTAATGATCCCCATTTCTTTTTCTTGTGCCCCATCTGGCACACATCATGTCGGAGGATCCTACGCAGAGAAGCAGCCTTAAAAAGTAGTAGTACGGTTGGAATTTCTGTACTTAAGCGCCAGAGTGACATGGCAAGTTCTCCAGGCACCCATGGGCATCTGCAAAAGGGGGCAAGGGGGGGGGGCGCTTGCCCCCCCCTGGATCCAGGGCCGCAAACAGGGGGGGCACAGGGGGGGCAAGGGTTACTGCTTTCCGAACCCCGTGGGTCAGGCCGGGCCCCCTGCGCGGCCGGGCACCAGTTACTTAAATACATTTAAAAAAAAAAAAGTTTAAAAAAATGGCGCCGATTCCCCGCTGTCCCGGCGCGCATGCGCAGGGCAAGCAGGGCCCGCTTCCCCCCGCTCCCAAAGTGGGACGGAGGGGGAAGTACAAGCCAAGCTCCTCTGCGGCCCGCTCCCCCTCCCGCTCCCAAAGTGGGACGGAGGGGGAAGTACAAGCCAAGCTCCTCTGCGGCCCGCTCCCCCTCCCGCTCCCAACGTGGGATGGAGGGGGAAGTACCAGCTCCTCTGTGGCCTGCTCACAACGTGGGACGGAGGGGGAAGTACTAGCTCCTCCTGCAGCCCGCTTCCCCCCCTTGGCCAGCTTCCCGCACACCCACCTCCCACGTGCCCCCCGGCCCACCTCCCATGGCCTTGCCCCCCCCCGAAGCCCACCTCCCGTGCCCCCCCCCCGAGCTCTCCTCCCGCGCCCCCTCCCCAAGCCCACCTCCCATCCCTGGCAGCTGCCGCGGGGATATCGGGGGCAGAAGGGGATATCGGGGGCAGGAGGGGGAAGCGTCCAGCGACAAGCTGCACCCACCCGGTCAAGGTAAGTCACCCCACCCAGTCACTGTCACCCACTGTCACTGTCACCCACTGTCAACGTCAACCACTGTCACTGTCACCCACCCAGTCACTGATTGTCACACACCAAGTCACTGTCACCCACCCAGTCACTGTCAAGTCACTGTCCCACCCAGTCACTGTCTCCCACCCACCCACTGTCTCCCAGCCACCCAGTAACTGTCAAAGGTCACCCACCCACCCAGTCACTGTCTCCCACCCACACAGTCACTGTCACCCACCCACCCAGTCACTGTCACCCAGTCACTCTCTCCCACCGTCATTTACCCACCCACCAGCATTCACCCACCCACATTCAACATTCACCCACCCACCCACTGTCATTCACCCACTGTCATTCACCCATCCACCCACTCACTCACTGTCATTCACCCACCCACCCACCATCATTCATCCACCCACCTACCGTCATTATCCCACCCACCATCATTCAACCGTCATTCACCCACCCACCGTCATTCACCCACCCACCCACTGTCATTCACCCACCGACCCACCGTCATTCACCCACCCACTGTCATTCTACTGTCATTCACCCACTCACCCACCCAGGCAAGCAGACACATGTCTTTTGTTGAAAATATAAGAATAAACAGGTTGCATTGTAATGTTTTGTTCTGTATCACAATAAGAAAACAGTTTAGTAAAAGTTGCGCTCTAAAAGATATTTTTTCGTGGTAGGTGCGCTATGGGTTCGGGGGGGGGGGCGCTATGGGTTCGGGGGGGCCTGCTCCTTTCATTTGTCCTGGGCCCCATGATTTCTGTTGGCGGCTCTGCCTGGATCACTCGCAGTCCTGGGCTGTTTTTGGCATTTATGGCGCCATACAGTACGTTAACGGCGCTATAAACGCCAAAAACAGACTCTGGGTGGACCGGGACGGAGGTGGGTGGGTGCCCCTGGCGCCGCGGCAGGCAGATAGTGGTAGGCTAGCCTATGCTGCTACGCAGGAGGAAGCGCAGCGCACTGTCATTGGTAGCACTCGGGAGTGATGCGGCTCTCATTGGTAATAATACCTACCAATGAAAGCCGTCTCACTCCCAAGTCGGGACCAATCTGTGCCGTAGCCGGGACCGCCATTGCGCTGCGGTTATAAATTATGCCCCCCCCCCGTGAAAAAATTTCTGCGGACGCCCATGCAGGCACCCACCAGATCCTGCAACCCTGAGTAGCTGCTCTTTTTTGATGTCATAACTACACTTTCACAATTGCTTTATTAACCTTCAAGCTTTTTCAAATTTGCTTGAAAATGCACCATTTGCCCACTCTTTTTTTCAAAATTTTCACGGGGGGGAGAAACCCCTTTATGCTGGTCTGGCTCGCTCGCCACAGTGCACTCACCACCACAGTATACTATATGTAACATGTTACCTAAATGAAGCAACAATAATTCACTTCTATGCTATTTGCTGAGAAAATGACTAACTTAAAAGGGCACCACAGCTTTTGTCAAGATCATTGAAATTAAATGTTCTATGCCCAGTACTGTGAACAACATATTAGAAATGAAATCAAAAGCCTGAATGCGTAAACACGTACAGTATTAGAAAAACAGTGTTTAATCTTCTTCTTCAAAATTCTTTATTTATTTTTTGCAGCCAGCACTGCCTCCCCATTTCTTTTCCTGTGCATCTGAGATGTATAGCCATTCATATTAGCTCACTGCATTCCTTAATCCATGATAAATGTGGGGAAAGATGCTGGTACGTGTGATGTAAACCAAACCAGGCTTCATAAAAGGGAACTAATGAAACAGAGTCAATCCTATTAGTTACGGACTGTGTGTCTTAAAGGATAGGATGAAGCAAGTGGGAAAATGTACCAGAGAATTGGTTCAAGAACTCCAACTAAATATTTTCAATTATTTTATAATAGAATGAGGTGTACTTTTTTAAACCTTGTATAGAATTAGTTTCTAAACTTCACACCCATCGTAGCCTCTCGTGCTCTGCTTATATTCTGGAATTTCCTGCCCTTGTGTTTTTGTTACTATTTTATTAATGTATTCTAAGCCTAGAAATGTGGTAGGCTTTGTCTAGAAAATTGTTATCCAGCCACAGAGGGTTGGATGTCAGAGCATTGTAACCAAGCTGTTGTAAAAGCTGTAACTATGAAAGATGATAGGTATTTAAAGTATCAGGACTAGATAAGATCACAATTAAAACAACTAACATCAATGGGTTTTTTATGTTTGTGGGTTACATGTAAATTTCTTAAATCCCGTTTTGTGCTAGAGGCCCACAAACCATATGCAGTTATTTTCTAATAAAATGACCAATGGCTCTTCAAGTTTTCATACATCTTGATGAAAGCATAATCCCCAGCATAGCTGGCAGCATTATGCTGAATGTCAGTGTAAATACGTACTGTATGTGAAGAGACTTGCACATGGATGGCTTAACACAAAGTCATCATAGGACGGTGTTAATGACACTTGCTTTTTTTTTCTTCATCCTATCATACCAACAAGTTTGCTATTGCAATGGTTTATTCTGATTTCTCTTGCCATGTGTCTGCTTGGACAAGTATAGTCTACACAGAAGCAAGTTCTCTAATCCAACTAGATGTTGGTGTCTCATTTCATTTTTTTTATTCCCAGGACATGCTTGAAAAAAGAAAGAAAATCTCTATATTTCGTTATTGTATGTTTGTCACATATTTTGCACCACAAAGCTCTTAAAAATCCTGACAATCTGACAGTACATCTGGGAGGTTTAAATGCTCAGTACGTTTTATTTATTTCTGTAATAGACCTTTGCGCAACCATTAAAAGTCTTAAAAAAAAACAATTTTTCCCCAAATCAATACACAATTTTGCACTTTGCAATTTTAATAAATAGGAAAAGCCAAGAGTCTGGTTTTCACCTGGAACCATAGACCAGTCAAGAAAAGAATGGCTGCAGGCGACAGAGTACCTTTATCAAAATATGAACAATAATTATGCACATGGGTTTAAGTGAATAAGTGAATCATTTGTGAATAAATATTTGGATATTTGTGTTATGTTTATGTTTGCAAAATCCACTTTCCTACTGTAGCTCAAAATAATATCGCTTTGATGTTAAATCCTATTCAAATGTAATTTAAATTTCCTGGTATTGCACTCAGTATTAAAGAAAATATAACGTTATCCCATATTTGGTGAATATATTTTATTAACGTTTTATGTTTTTGCCAAAGAAAAATTGATACAGTACTTAATAAGTAATCCAATTCCCATTTCCTGCACATATTTTAGATTTTATAAATAGAAAAATAAAATAAATATTCACCGAAACTTACTACAAATACTAATCTAAAGTAGTAATTATCAGTGAGGTTTCATGGAAGATACATTATTGCTTTTGTAAACTATTTGTTTTGTTACAAGCGAAAGGAATTTGTCAAAAAAAATAAAATAGGGAGGATGTATGAGGGTTTGAATAGCAGAACCTTTTATTTTTGTATGTTGTGAACAAATCTTTTGTAGCTTAATTGAGGCAGGTAAGGAATGCAGGTGGGAAAACAATACTCCTGACTGGACTAATGAACTTTAACTGAAGATGTCATCAACATTGATTAGCTTTTCTTTGCTGAATGAAAGCAAATGGCATCAAGTTGGGGTGGTCCATAAAAGCATGCAGAAAACAGTTTTCAAAGGCACCGAATTGAATGGTATTGGTGATAGTTAGTGACAGGCATGGCCAAATCCATGATTATCTGTCCATACACATTTCTCATTCCAATACATTTATTTGAGTTGAAAAGAAATGCTTTCAGCAGTGTTTCACTACTGACAAGGCGTCATAAATGTCAAAGCTTAGCTATTTAAATTCTCATTGCAACATTTTGTAGCTCAGCATGGTTGTTCTACAATATACATGATGAATTACTATTCTTCTTTGTACAAAAGGGATTTGAACCCCCACTGAATAAAGTATGAACAGGATATATTCCCTTAATCCATTCCTTTAAAATGTAAGAATCACAACATTTTACCATCTGCCTTATAGCCTCTGGTGCATATTTTAGGTCTAGTCCAAAAGAAGATGCATTGCTGTATCAGAGCGGCCCTTCAGAATAATGACGTCCCTTCAGAATAAGAACGTCTCTTCAGAATAAGAACTTCTCTTCAGAATAAGAACGTGTCTTCAGGATTTGTAAAATAATATTTTACACATACAGTAACTAGTGACGTCTCACCTGTATTACTAAGTTAATTTCAGGACAAATAAAATGTAATATACTTTTTGACGACACTGAAGAGGAAAGACTTGGTGATAGAGTCTTTAAAATGCTTCAACTGTATAGATTTTGTACAGGCAGGAAATAGCTTTTAGCACACCAGATTCAGGGCCAAGCTCTAAAGATACAGGGTAAGAAAAAAAATGTGAGAATTACCTAAGCACAGTTTATTCTATTTAAATTGTACTTGAACACGTGTCACAAAAAGAGAAAATCCTCATGTTTTGTTCATTATGATGATCAAGATCTGTGTCAGAATTAGGTGGTAATAAAATATATACAAAAATAGAGGACAATACATAGAGATTGACTATGAGATGCAAACAAATAATGTCATAACTATACCAGGAATAGATCAGCATTAAAAATATTGATATTTGTCAATATCCCTATATTATTTTTATGAAAGGTCTCTGTAAATTATAATGTTTTAAAAGATTTTCGTTAAATTAGTCATTCTTAAAAATTATATTTAAATTGATTGTACCTTTGAGGCATGAATATATATATTTTTTCAAGGTGGTTTAATATCTTGCTATCCTTCTACACCATGTCACCTTGATTATTGTTGTACTGTATGTGTTTTTGGCATTTGTTTATATTTACTCATTTTTCATTTATTGTAGAGATCAGCAACGATTACTGCATACTCAATTATGTCATAATATGGGGTATATAAATTTGGTAGGTAATTAGGAGGGAGAGGTAAAAGGGAGGGTGAGTATGAATCCCCGATAAAGCCAATCTTTGGTGAAACATGTTGGACTATATCCAAAGGTCCTAACAGACTACGCGGCAGTGATACCCACTGATACTACAGAGATACCCAGCTCCAAAGTGTATGCTGATGTGGACCAGAAATGGAGGGGACCACAGACCAGAAGTTAAAATGTCAGGATCGTGGAGCATCGGCAGTGGACATATTATCTTTTTGGGCTTTGTATTTCTATACAATTTATGAGTGCAAACCTGCTCTATTAATATGTTTTCAGATTAAAACATATTACATGTTATATGTTATCTTTTTCTTTTACAGTATATGACTTAATGGAACATCTCCAGAGGATTCCCAGTCTACATTATATGATCAACACAAGGATTGATATCTTCTAGATCTGTGTGGGTGCAAAAAATATATTCTATAAACCCGGCACTTTTTTTGAGAATCTCTAAAGAAAAAATTATTACAATACAATATATACTGTACCTTTGCGTATATATATATATATTTATATATATTTCATGTATTGTTGTGACAAATTATCTATACCATGCACATTCATTATTTATTTTTAATAGTTTTTTTTTTACCAACGGAGCTGCCTTTATAGATAAAGTTATATGCATTATAAAGCACCAGTTTGCACCCATTGCAAATGTATGACACTTTTAAATATTGTTGCAAAGGTAAATGCCACCTTATCAAATACCAGAGTTAATTTACCCAAAGAGAAAGGAAAGCTGCACCAGTATTGATGCACATTTTGATCTCATCGTAATATTTTGCCTCCCCCCCTTAATTTCTTCCATCTCCATATCGCTCACTGACACAAACAGAGCAAAATTTACACAAAGCTGCTTGATACTTCAATCCACAGTTACATTATGTATTTTCTGATCAATGCCTGAGTTTGCTTGACAATGTAGTCCATAGTGTTGAAATCTTTCAAAAATATTCATGAAGAGGCCTGTGAATTACTGAAATATCTGCATTTGATTGATGAAAGCTGATGCTATTTAAATGCATTGCATCATTTTCTGCTTGGTTTGTCAAATCTAAGGCAGATATTTGACCCGTCTAGGCAAGTTTGGACTCACATTGATTCTCTAATGTCCTTTGATACATTGTGGGTGGTGTATGAACTCAAAGAACATATTGTTATGAAGCACCATTGCCACTTCGTTACAATTTTTAAAAAGAGGTTCTCATAGCTGATGCAAATTATCAGCCAGGGACGCTTACTTTACCTCAGACCAGGTGGACAATTTTCTTAACGTTAGAAAAAAGAAGAACAATTACACATGCAGAGTCATTCAGAGTTTGATAAATCCCATTTCCTCCCTAACCCCACTGAAGATTCCTTAATCACAAGCTGAAACCCAAGCAAAGTAGAAGCAAAATGTATTGCTATACTGACGCTAAGGGGCCTATTCTAGTACCTGATATAATTGCATATCCATGTATATCGCATAGATTTTAATCTCATGTTATTTTAAAAGCCCTTCTTGCATGTTCAGTCCACGCAATAAGGGCTTTTTAACATTTTATTCTGACTCTGCAAATCTATATTTGGCAATTTGCTGATATTCTAGTACCTCTGTTAAATCCAAAATGCAAAACAAATTGGAAATACTCACAAAATATATCTTGCCAGCTCAAGGCTGGCAAAAGTGTGGATACAGCTCTGTTGGACAAGATCTACTGTAGCTTATTAATATTATATTAAATGAATATAAGTAAAATGATTTCCCTGTAAAGACATTGGTCATTTTACTGCATTGATGGGCAACATGATAAATTCAAGCGCCACATGTGCCCTCAAAATACCTGCATATCCTACATCTATATATCTACTTATTTATCTATATGTTTAAATATACAGTACTGGAT
>NC_134488.1:54439947-54579947 GCF_040206685.1 Ascaphus truei | reverse complement strand
TCTAAACTACAGTGATTACAAATGAAGTGTTTCCTCTGTTCCAGACGTCTGAATAAAAATCCCCCCATGCCTATAACTTTATAAAAATTGTGCTATAAACTGTTTCATGATTTTACCCAACCAGCGCTCACAGCAAATCTCAGCGCGCTAGGACATTTCTAGCAGAAGTTAGCTACACGCCGTGCGCTGTATCAGGCTCATGGCTTATTTTACAAACAAAAAAAGTTACCTATTGGCGCTTAAATCTATTACTAAATGGTAAAAAATCTCGGAGATTGCTGATCTATATACCACACCTCCAGACTGGGCTGCACTACAGTTCCAATTTGGCACATATGCTCATTTTCCTGCTGCGTTTGTGAGTAGGAATTTGGAAGCTCCTATATATATTTTTATTCACATTGGTTTTACAATATCACACTATCCACTGTTTTTTCTTTTTTGGGCATTCGACGACGCTCCCCTGGAACTTCACCCATACAATTCTATGTAGGCTAAAAAAGAACTTTGTAAGCAATTTAACCGTTTAATTAGCTTCTTTATAATAATCTAACTGTGTTAAAAGCAACGATTTTATTTCTTTTGTTTTTCTGGAAATTACATTTTTTCAGGGGCCTCTAAATGGGAGTGTCAATCAAATGTTTTATCCTATGTAGTCCTGATCAGTGATCTGAGAAAAAGTCAGAGAAACAGACTTTATCCAGCAGAAGATTTCAAATACTTCCTGCAGTGCAGATCAGTTCCTGTACATTCCCTGTGCTTCTTAGGAAAGATAAAATGGGTTAGCCTAGTTGTGGTTAGTCCAAGATCACATCTGACCATAAGTATATTAATAGCTGTATTAAAGCAATATAAAGTGTAAATAGGAGATATTGAGGTTAGGACCCCAAAAATGACTAGGGCTGCAGAGCATATACCCATTAGTACAAAAAAATTATATTGTAATAGTTCACTGCAAACCGGAACACATATTGTCCTTGATGCATGCTTGGAGCTTAGGCATTAACCCCTAGATAAACCACGGTTAAGCAAGGGTAGAGAGAGTTGTATGGGGGATGTCCTAGGACCCCCTCAGACCTCTCATATACACCAAGACCAAATAAACCAATGGTGGTGGGGCAGCTCACTTTAAGCATGATAGTACTCACATATATCCATGTGTATTTCCAGGTCTGTAAGCTCCAGCTGAATAGAAGCAGAACGAAATTACCATATGCCGAGGGGAAAGATGAGTACGCCTGCACCACTCTTCCCTCCTCTCAATTTTTATCCATGTTTAAATAAAGGAATTGTTGCAGCACAGTCCAGCCTCGTCGATTTTTTCTGCATCGTGGTGCCCGCTGACTCATCTTTCCCCTCGGCATAAGGTGATTTCGTTCTGCAATATAAAGTGTGTTGACATCAGACCAGAGTTTGAAGGTCTGGATTAAGCGCTGACCCAAATTTTGGTCAGTGCCAAATCACGTCTGACCATGAAGGCATGTAGTGCTCAATTGCACAGGTGTGCCTTAGGATACATAGAAGCTCATTCTGCCAAGGAAGCAGATTCTACTAGTTCATGCTCTAAGGATCAGAACGCTATTTACAGTGCATAGCGTTCAGTGTAAATACAGCAACTAGTCGTTACTACTGCCAGTTAAAATCAGGAGGCTAGCTCTCATATTGGCATAGTGAAAGCATTACTCCATGCAGAGGGAGGCTACTGTGTTCCGATCGTCCTCTCACCTTTACCTATCAGGTTCCACTCAGTGTGTCTTAGGTTTCTGTGATTATTACTATGTGAGTGCTCTCGCAGTGGGGTGTTCTGTTTCTTTTGTTGTTTACTAGAATTATTGAGCAAGGAGCAAAGTACGAAAGTATCACTTTTTTCCTATAATACGGCATAGGATGCAAATATTACACTTTACTGTTGTACTGGTATATTTAGCTAATTTGTGTGCTTTTCCTTTGAGTTTTTATGGAGTCTTTGTCTATTTGCACAGTAATTTGCATTTGATATGTTCGCATTTATTATGCATTTGCATGCTTTGAAATGTAATGACTCATTTAAAAGAGAAGTACAGTATGAATGCTATTACACATGTAAATGTATTTTGAAGCACTCACAACTGTATAGTAGCTAGTTTGAACTCCACAAATATAATGCACAGGTAAACCTTTCATCAGAGTTGTCCATGTATGGAATGGATGCACAATACAGTTTATTATCTGTTGAGTAATTCTGACTCTTAGTGGGACTGGACCTTTAAGGTAGGCATTATTGGCTTGGTTGCAAACTTTACAAGAGCCACATTCACATTTGCAGAGCTGTGACTGGTGCTAATAAGATGATAAAGGATTATAGGAGAAAGAGAATGAAAGATAGACAGGAGGAGGAAGAATGGGAGAGAACATTTGCTCTATGGACTGCAGTATGTGTTTTACTTTCCTAACAAAAATGACATAGGTATCATACTCATGTTACTGTAACATAAAGCAGCAGTCCAAGCGGCTGTTTAAATTATTTTTTCCCCCTTTAATATGTGCATCAATACAATCCACACAGTGACAAGTTGTTATTTAAGTTGCCGATTGATCCGTTCTCCTGTGATCAATCGGCAAAGATTCAGGTCGGGGGTTCGCTAATTGGCTGTCAGTGCAGCAGAAGAAGACCAAAGTTGCAAAGTTCTGTGGGGAAGATGATGTGACCAGGCAGTTATTAGATACAATTGGTGCACTGCTAGAGAGAGGGCAGGGCTGAAATAGCCTGTTTCAGAAGAGGAAGAGGATGTGACAGTGTACATGGTAAATAAGCAAAAAATGTTTCTAACATTATAATACATTAAAAATGTCATTCACAGTGGTTTAAACAATGCTTCAAGTATTTTCTCATAGTACGGAGCTGATTTATTTAAAAAAAAAACAAAAAAAACCATACAGAACACCTACAAGCTCATATTGAACGCCCAAAATACCCACAACATATATATAAGCATATACGTTTCACAGAGGAGTGCTACTGAGCATGGCAATATATATATTTAAAACCAGAGACATAACATAAAACACAGACAAAGCTCAGTGCACATCCAGAAAAACTTATATACGGTACAGTGCCTAAATATACATGTATAAATAACTAATAAATAAAATGGTCTTTTAGTTTAACATTTTGGCCAAATTGTTGTAAGCCCTTGAGCCAACTGCACGGCAGACCACGTTTCAAGGGTCCCTACACTAATATAGATTCTTAATAACCTGTGCATTGCCAGGAAGAATGATTTATAATAAATCTGTCAATATTAGTTGCAAAAGTTCTATGTCTGATTGAAGCTTTTATTAACCTGTACATTACCAGGAAAAGCACTCTGTAATAGATTTGTCACAAACACACTGTAAGCAGGCAAGTTCCCCTGAGAGTGGGAGATGCCATGGAGTGAGCTTTTAACCATTTAAATGTGGGAGGGAGTGAGCTTCAAATAGTTAATAAAAGCTTCAATCAGACTTAGAACTTTTGCAACTAATATTGACAGATTTATTATAAATCATTCTTCCTGGCAATGCACAGGTTATTAAGAATCTATATTAGTGTAGGGACCCTTGAAACGTGGTCTGCCGTGCAGTTGGCTCAAGGGCTTACAACAATTTGGCCAAAATGTTAAACTAAAAGACCATTTTATTTATTAGTTATTTATACATGTATATTTAGGCACTGTACCGTATATAAGTTTTTCTGGATGTGCACTGAGCTTTGTCTGTGTTTTATGTTATGTCTCTGGTTTTAAATATATATATTGCCATGCTCAGTAGCACTCCTCTGTGAAACTTATATGCTTATATATATGTTGTGGGTATTTTGGGGGTTCAATATGAGCTTGTAGGTGTTCTGTATGTTTTATAATTCTTGTTCAGCTAGTCTTAGCTAATTGGAGGGTGGCAACTTCCTACCTAATTGAAGCTCACTCCCTCCCACATTTAAATGGTTAAAAGCTCACTCCATGGCATCTCCCACTCTCAGGGGAACTTGCCTGCTTACAGTGTGATTGTGACAAATCTATTACAGAGTGCTTTTCCTGGTAATGTACAGGTTAATAAAAGCTTCAATCAGACTTAGAACTTTTGCAACTAATATTGACAGATTTATTATAAATCATTCTTTCTGGCAATGCAAAGGTTATTAAGAATCTATATTAGTGTAGGGACCCTTGAAACGTGGTCTGCCGTGCAGTTTGCTCAAGGGCTTACAACAATTTGGCCAAAATGTTAAACTAAAAGACCATTTTATTTATTAGTTATTTATACATGTATATTTAGGCACTGTACCGTATATAAGTTTTTCTGGATGTGCACTGAGCTTTGTCTGTGTTTTATGTTATTTAAAAAAAAAACACATTTCGGATATTGCTTGGTCTGCAGCTTTAACTTGTACAGTATTTTTATGTAACTGTCATTGGAAGCAAGTATTGGAAGGCTATCGTTTGGCTGATTACACCCTTTTGTCAGCATAGACTTCACATAGACAGGAACAATGAGCATGTCTCTTATCTGGTTTCATTGAAAATTATTAAATTGATCTGCTTTTGTTTGGGATGAGAAAAATGTGAAAGGATGTCTGGCATATAATTTCTCTTCCTTTGATACTGACAAGCATTGGCCATATTATGGAATATGTGTGATTACATATTATTAACATTTTATGCAGTTTGCCTTTGAATATCATTTTATCACTTAAGAAACGTAATAATCCTGATGATGTAGTTAGTTTCCTTTTAAGTAAGCTTTAATTAAAACATTGGTCATTAGAAATGTGTATGTACAGTACTGCAAAATTGCCAATTCACAGACGTTGTGTTTTTACTCTGTACAAAACAGTTTGGATACTTTTCTCTACCACACTTTATTCATTTGAAGGTGCTATGGGGCTCATTCTAGTAGCTCCGAAGTTGAGTTCAGAAGTAGAGGAATGAAATGTGAGGGAAAAAAACCTATTCTCCATTGCAAACCGCTTCTTCTAAACCGTGTCTAAAAAAAAGTGACAAACCACACGGTTTGTACTTGCTTTAGAAGTGGAATGTATCTGAAAAGGGAAGGTGGAGTAGGGAATGCTTCGCTCTAACTATAGAATATGGAGTGTAGAACTCTCTAAGATAAACAATGTTGGTTAAAGAACCCTATAATTATATTGTGAAATTCTGGGGAACCCCATCACTCTAATAGTGTGTCTGAGATCAGATGCATTGTAAGGATCCCCAACCCTCTCTAATAGCGCGTCTGAGATCAGATGTATTATAAGGATCCCCAACCCTCTCTAATAGCGCGTCTGAGATCAGATGCATTGTAAAGATCCCCAACCATCTTTAATTTCGTATCTGAGATCAGATGCATTATAAATTCTTTTGCATTTAATTTAACACATTAAGTGAGTTATGGTGGGTAAAAAAAAGTGACACAAATCCTCCACCGTATAGTATACAGCGAATACAAATATCACTATCTATAAAAACTACTTTAATGACCCTTAGGGTACAACTCTTACGTGGACTAAAGAATAAAAACAGCTGCAGTAAGCAGACATGATTAAACCAATGTGAGGGCAATGTGAAGTCTTCAGGTGCCTATTGTTTAATTTAGGTCAAGGGGAGTAATTCCTAATAGCAACCTAACAGGTACAAAATTGGAATGATTGCTAATAGCAACATTAAGGGTGTAAATGGGTATTCAACAACAAAAAATCTTTTAAAAGTAAATACTGCCTGTGTAAGTCAATAACGAAGTGTAAAATTGTGTCAGCGACTAAGTAGGTAACAAAGTCTGCCCATGATAATAATTGGCAATAAAGTACTGTAGCTCCGTGAGGGCACAACATATTGATATTTGTGTTGTTCTTAAAGTGGAATGACAAATGAGTATGAAGATGGTTATAGAATGTCACTTTATAACGTGTATTGCTCAAATGGTAAAGATTATGAGTACACCCCCTGCCCCCCATGTATCTAGGGAGCTTGAAACCATTCAATCCGTTCCTAGAACAGAATTGCTACATCAGGTAATCCTTAAGGAGTTCGGGAAGAAAGTTTCACCCGAGAATCTCCTGCACTCAGACCCCTCACAGACACATCTGTCAGTGGCGACATCTGATTCAAGACTAACCCAATATGTGTTTCACCACTTAGGGCCTTCTTCAGGGTGGGGTTCTTCTTTAGAAGCAGAATGACCAAAGGTGCTGTTAACTCCATCCCCAGTCTGACATGGGTTTTTCTCAGGCAACCCCATATTTCAGCCTCTGGATGTAACTTGCAATATCGATTTCACCAATCTTTAGGTGGTGTTAAAAAATACGAGTTTTTAAAAGCTGTTTGCACAACGGAGCTACAAGAAAAAAATGAAAATTGGAGGCTTGGTTGACAACAATTGGCTTGTCAGAGCACAAGTGAAACCACTTCTAAAAAAATAATTTGGATGCGGATTAGACGTGATTAGGGTTTACTGAATAGCAAAGCATGCCAATCTGCTTCTAAAGTGCACTTTAGAAGCGGTTTACCACACTTTGGACCTACCAGAACAGACTCCGTAGTGAGATGTTTGGCCTACAGATGCACCACCAGAATCAGACCACTTGCCTAGGAAATTCCTGTGGCTATCTCACAGTAAAAGATGCAACATTTCTGTAAGATTCTGCAGCCAGACTAATGGCCCATCGGATTAACACAGCGGGGGTCCTTGCGGTCCCATTCAGTTTGACCTTCAGGGACCCCCACTGTGTTAATCCGATGGGCCATTAGTCTGGCTGCAGAAATCTCTCAGAAATGTTGCAGTTTACTGGGAGATTGCCCCAGATTTTCCCAGCTAAGTGGTCAGATACTGGTGGCTGCATCTGTACATATTCAAAGGTGATGCCACAAAATACTGTATAAAAACTAGAGATGCTCACTTGATCTGGTGTTTTGATTTTGCCTCCAAAGAAAATTCAGGTTTTGCTTTTGATCCTGCTTTTGGCAAATATTCTATTTTTAATGTGCCTCATTTCTACATACAAAGATATCAGTGAGGGAGTAGTTCCATTCAGGCCAAAGTGGTCATTTGGGCTACTTTCATCAACAAATTCCCATTTATGTCTGGAAAGTGCCTGAGTGTTGGTGTTTGAGACCAGCAAAATATTTTTTTATTGAACAGAGCTGATTTTTATTATTGACACTTCATCGAAGTCTGTGGGACTACTTGTGATAAAAATCAGTGGGACTCACATATAATCAGTGAGAGTTGCTTTACCTCAGTGAAAATACATACAGTACCGTAAATTATATATGTTTATTAAATCAATGTGTCATATATAAATAAGACCTTTGAATATAAACAGTATAATGCTACAGAACCTTACAATTAACTAGCTACAGATAAAAACACTATGTTTAAAAATAAAAAAGGGAAAGGCTTGCAAGTTTTAGTGTGTTGCATGGGAGCAGGAGAATACATTAAAAATGAATCAACCCTTTATTTTCTATTATCCTATATCTGATTTGAAAGGATTAAACCCTCAATGGGTAAGAAGTCCTTAATCTCTATTTTGTGAAGCAAGGACTGTCTGTTGTGCTGAAGTCACGGATGGTGGTTATAGGCTTAATGTTATATTTATACCTTTTATCTTGACTTGACTTCAAGTCTATCGCTTATCCTAAAAGAAAATCCCACCCTCATACACACTTTACTGGCACCGGTAGCTACAATCCAGTCACAGGAAACTGAGATAAATGTTTTAATAATAATTTATTCATAATGTGCTTCTATTTTCAAATATATATATATATATATATATATATATATATATATATATATATATATATATATAAAAGAAAAAAGCACCCGATCCTCGTGTGATAAAATAATACAAAAGGTTTAATAAAAATTAACCCAGACAAACTCACAATATCGCCAAAATTTGACAGCGTGGTATGAGATTAACTCATGCGCCAAACACGAATGATGAAACTGCCGTCTGCCCACTCTGTTGTACAATGTGATTTCTGGAAACTCACTGCTGGTGTCACTTTATTGGAAATCCTCCGGCAACCCAAAGATGGCAGCGTTGTGGTTCCTAGTCTGACAGGATCCTGGTACACAGGGGCAGTCACAGCAAATATCGGCAGTACTCTTCTCTGATGTCGGCAAAATGGCACTCAATCAGCCACCGTAGGTTCTTTCACACCACGTGACCCTACGCGTTTCTTCCGTAAACTGGATTTCATCAGGGGATCTGATGATGGAGGTCTATACATGGTGTATATACAGGGTGTATAATTACAGCCTGTGTTATGGTGTATTAACCATTTACTTTCAAAACCCTCCTAGATATATTTTTAGCAGTATAGCTACACCAGTCAGCATTAAAGAGAATGTGTTCATCCAAGTTAGGCACATTGTCAGTCTATGCACTTAATGTGTGCATGGTATGTCTATAGCTGTAGACAGTAGTGATTTGTGATTACTATTGTATTGACATCATCAGCCGCTCTGTGACTGCTGTATTCTAGGTAGGAGGCTATAACTGGACGCGGTCTCCGAATCGCGCCTCGGGGCTTAGACGCACATTTTGTGTATGCCCCTAATTAGCAAGAGATGACCAATATATATTATTAAGGCTTTGTAACTAAGGGTGATGACATATTGACCCATATACCTACCTGATTGTTTTTAGATACTGGGTCTATGTGTAGGTTTTGTGTATAAAGGCATGTGAGTGTGACCCCATATCTTATGTAAGTAAGCAAAGGACACACATATATGCTTTTTATACTATGACTATCAACTAATAAGATTATGGTCATATCATCACTCAAAATCAGCTCAATTATTGTGCCAACTAAGTGACCTTATAACAGTAACTTATTCAGTAAAAAATATGTCAATTAAAATGTGTTCTATTGATAGATTACCTTTCATTTAATATATTTGAGACTGCTAATACTCAGCTCACTCACTATACAGTGAACCAGTGCGTGGAGATAATTATATATACTGTAACATCTTCATGTTTTAGTAAATATAGCTAAAGTAGACACTTATGTAGCAACATTAAAGTCACTTGAGCTGTACCAGTTCGCTGAACACTGTTACTAGCAGTTTATAAAATCATGTTGAAATTGGTAGCCTAAGACACATAAATAAATATGTGTGTCCTTATAGAACACATAATATACTTTAAAGCATTTTTTTGATAAGTAAATGGTGTGTCTCTATGGATTGGTCGTGGATATTAATACCATATCCCTTTATACGATATTATTTAAAATTTATATTAGATTGAAAAGTATTTTTAACTCATTCGTCATTTCTTATATATTACCAAGAGTGCATTAATTGGGGAATCTTTGTTAATTTTGTGATTGCTATCTTTATCCCTATTTTCAATGCAATACTATTTATCTTGACTGATTTGCTATTACTAGGCTGATGCGGGGGCTCCCTTCTCTCTTCCCCCCACCCCATTGTTCAAGTAAATAATACAGTGAGTAAATCTGAGTGCCCCAGAACGATACTGTGGACTCTTAAATCTGCAACTCCCTCTGTTTACCATTGCCTGTGTTATTTACGCAAAGTATGAGTATTCTGTGTAATAGCCCACTAAAATGTTGTGTTTTTTGGAATACACTATGTCTCCTTTTTTGTCTTGACGATACATCCACATGCAGCACCTGGGGAATAGCTTTACCTGACCATATACAGACCTGGGATCTTTAAGACATTTCAGCAGCAAGAAGACACATTACAAACTTTGATTTGGTGAGCCTTATTTGATCTTTTCTCTAGTAAGTGGGCTGGCATATGGGCCAAGTTCAGTGTCATATCGTCATCATTTATATACACAGTGTACACTATATTATGTTTTCTCTATTCTGGGGTGATCCTGCTCCTTCTGGAACTTGGAGGTATAATGTTGGAATTAGAGGACTTTTTAGAAACAAGTCCTCATCAGAGGTTTTTGAGCGAATCAGATACCCAGCATCTTTCACCTACATCTAATTATCCACTCTAATATTGTAATATCAGTGTGGGGGCGCCTGTCCATTCTTTGGGTGTGTCCTATTATTTACCTCCCATTGCGCAAGTGAGCTGAAACAAGCAGAACTAGGAAGCATAGATACGAATGTGCCGGGGGACCATTGAGTGGACACATAAAAAAGGGAACCACCTGACCGTGTATGCGGAAGACCAGTGCACGCCTCCAACCGCAAGCTTCAAGCCCTGAACTGACAGAAGTACTACAGGAATCCAGAGTCCCTATCCAAGGCACTTTTTCTACTGAATTGTTGTGTGTATTGATTTTAGCAATGTGGTAATTAACCTCCTCTACCAAGGAGTAGGAGTTAATTTTATGATTTCATTTTGACTTAAAGGGATGGTGGACATGTTAGTATATTATTTATCCCTGTAAATAAACCTCATAAAGAGAAATACTAAGTTTCATGCCTTAATATGGGACTAAAATATGCTTCAAAGTGGTGTGGGCATCACAATTGATGGAGTTTAATGCAGGCAGTCCAAAAGGCACTGAGCAGCAGAAACTGGGGTTTGAAAATAAATGCGTGGATTTAAAATGGCCACCCAACTGAAGTGAAATAACAGATGCTGTTAGTGAAGTCTGTCCCACTGTGTATGACCAGTTGTGCTTACAGGTTACACAGGGAATGTGAAAAATTGAGGATTTTCTGATCACACTTCAGCGCAGAAAAACAGAAAGTACTGCTACCTTCAAGCAGACTTTGCAGCAATGGACAAAGTAACAGGTGTGGAGAATACTGCTATGTTACAGTGGAGCCAAGCAGAAAGTGTTGCTATCTTAAAGCAGAGTTTGCAACATATGGCGATGTCCCTACACCAGACCCGAGATGTGCTACAGCTCAGAGTGCCTGGCGCAATGGTCACGAGAATGACGACTAGCCTTGGGATGACAAAGGCTACATTTACTGCCATGAACAGAAAACTGGGCGAGTCGGACCAAATGAGTACTGACTGGAAACAGTGTTATGAGATGTCCCAGAAAGACGTTAACTACTTCATCATAGAGCTAGAAGTCTCTCAGCAAGAGGTTCGCACACTTAACACGGAACTTTGTAGAGTAAAAAAAGAATTTACGCAAGAAAATTTTGAAGTACAGGAAGCACTGTAGAGTGCAGAAAGAAGGCTGCAAAAAGAGCGTGTCGCCCTGGAGCAACACACACAAGCAGAGCAAAAACTATGGAGCCAGCTGCAAGGTCTGCGCACGAGTCTGCAGGATGCCAAAAAGAAACAAGCGGATGCTGAGTAGATGCGCAAATGCTAAAGAAAGAAAGGGTCCAGCCTGCTAACCAACTACAAGTGCTACAGAATGGCTATGTACCCAGTATGTTCCCACGGAGCAGTATGAAGAGCTGAAGTTCACGCTGAGCATCACCAGAACATTGCTGGTGATCCGGGAGGAGCCAGGAGGACACCACAACACTGAGAATGCCGGTCGGCAGAGAGGGGCAGTCGCGGAGCAAAGCTGCGACTGCTGCTAGCAAGCAGTTGTCTGCAGCTTACAAGCGGTGCAGTGCCTCAACTTAGAGACCATTACAAAATCTAGCGGTTACCCGAGAAAGACAGTCCCACGGCATTTGGAATTCCGCTGACAGTGAATGCAGGAGGAGAGCAACTAGACGGGTTCTAACAGGCGAAAATACCTTTTTATCTCTTGTTATGTGAGTGCACAGTTATCAATTGTATATTATTATTTTCATTACATTTTATAAAAATATTTTACATGGTTTGTGCTCCCTATTTTTTCTTTTTTTGAGGTTTCTTTACTGAAGAGGAGTGGTATCCTATCATCTTGGTCAGCATCAGTTAACTACTCCATAGGACTTTAATAACACTCAAGAGGACTCTGCTTAACCACAGATTGTATCCACTTACACGTTACACTGACTTGGGTGTGGATACATTTGTATCACCATTCAAGCAGTTCACGAGGAGCCCCTACTGCGTGTGCTTTGAGTCTTGATCTAGAGCAGGGGTGGGGAACCATTTTTCTGCTAAGGGCCATTTTGATATTTATAAAATCATTCGAGGGCCATACAAAATTATCAACTTAAAAATTAGCCTGCTATATTTGGTCAAACATTTAATTAACTCACCACTGTGATGGCTGGAACTGCTTCTCTTTGTGTGACTGACTGACTCTATATATATTGTGACAGAAACCAGGGGATGGTAATAAATTCTATATATAGGGCTCCCAGGATACTGAACAGTTTCTATCCTGTCTGGCCTGGGAGTGCAGCCTTATAATACATGCACTCCATCCCACAGTTTTGGGCAAGCGCTGGAACTGAGGGATTTCTGTCACCTGTCATGCTAATTAGAAATCAGGTATGTAAGACTGATTTCCTGTTTGCTCTTGTCTCTTCTCCAGAGCCTGGAAGGCTGCTGAACACAGTGGGGAGAAGCCCCTTCCCCACACAGGTTCAATTGTTCTATTCATTTGGCTAACTCTGCAAAAGTACCTTGTTTTGTTGTTGGAAAGTGGAAAAGCCACTTCCACCCTGAGTTAGGGAAATCTAAGTTAAGTTATCGCTCAGGTGAGCAGCTTTTGTTTTGATGTGTTTTGTTGTATGCACTGTGGCAGTCTCAGTGCCTGGGACTGAATAAACCAGGCACAGCCTGTTTAAAGGAACAGTACGTGACGCCTCCTCATTTAACCTACCCCAAAAGACCGTGTTCTAACCGTCCCGGACAAGCAGCGGAGCCCCGGAGTAAGCTGTTTGTCACATATGGTGGAGAATGCGGGCAGAACACTAAAAGGTCTGGGGGTTAAAGAACTTTAAAAAAAAAAAAAAAAAAAAAAAAAAAGTTTTTTTTCTCTCTCTCCAAACAAGATGGAAGACGTGGTGAGTGCGCTGGTACGCAATGTCGCTGTCCAGAAAGACGCGAATGAAGCCCTGCAACAGGCAAATGCAAACCAGCAAGAGACAAACCGCTTGCTGAGAGAGGAGCAACAGCGGTTCGCTCAGGGCTTACAGCAGGAACTCGAGATCCTGAGGGGGACTATCAGTAACCTTCCACTGGCAGCGGCAGCCCCAGTTCCGAAAATGACCAGGGCAAGCCACTACCTTCAGAAGATGGGACCCTCGGATGATGTGGAAGCCTATCTTCTCACGTTTGAACGCACGGCACAGAGAGAGGGATGGCCAGAAGCTGAGTGGGCTGGTCTAATCGCACCCTTCCTAAGCGGCGAACCCCAGAAGGCTTACTTTGATCTAGAGCCAGCCGAAGCTAACGTCTATGCAAAATTGAAGTTCGAGATCCTCGCCCGCCTCGGCGTAACCACGGCTGTTCGCGCCCAAAGGTTTCACGCATGGTCCTTCACGATGGATAAAGCCACCCGAAGCCAGATGTATGACCTCATCCACCTCGCCCGGAAGTGGCTACAACCCGAGATCAACTCAGCAAGCCACATCGTGGAACGGTTGGTCATGGACCAGTTCTTGAGGAAACTTCCCTCTGCCTTACGCCATTGGGTCAGTCGGAGTGACCCCCACAATGCGGATGAGCTTGTGGCCCTCGTAGAAAGGTACAATGCAGCAGGAGAGCACCCGCAACCCACAGTCGTGGAGCAACCCCACTACCCGAGGTTCCAGGACTCTTCCAGAGACGGTAAAAGGGTACCGGGGTTAAGGGGAGCTGAAGAGCGGCGACCACCTTCACGCAGCACCAGCAACAGTGGTTCGCACACTAAGGGCAATAGCCAACATGGGGAGCCGGGAAAAGGCTCTAAGTGGGACACAGACTATGTACCTAAATGTGTAAATTGTCATGAGAGGGGCCACACAGCAAAAATCTGCCCACTAAATGATGAGCCCATGCAATGCAACAGCGTGGAACCTTATTCGCTGTTGTCCCAATGTATGCGCCCTAGCCCAGAGGACCCCTTGAATAACCATCTGTGGGCATCTGTAAAGGTTAATGGTAGGAGGGTTCGGGCACTTCTGGACTCTGGGAGCATGGTCACACTAGTGTCCGAATACCTCTTGCCCATTAAGAAGAAACAGGGAAACAGTTCACAAAGAATGGCAATTTGTTGTATACATGGGGATAATCATGAATATTCCACTGTTGATGTTTTTTTTGAAACAGAGTTTGGTTCTTTAGATTTCAAGGTGGGTATTGTACCCAAACTGGCACATGATGTGTTAATAGGGACCGACTTTCCCCATTTTCTAAAAATGTGGTCCCCCGCTCAGAATAGCGCCCAGAGTTCAATAGCGGACCATAACGAAGTATTAGAAGAAATAAATCCTTTCCCGTTTTCAGAAATGGAGGTTGACGAGGGCCCAAATAAGAAGGGGGAAAAGGAGGAGTGCTGTAAAATTCCCTTCCCCATCACTACTTTGGTAGGGAATACCCCAAATCAGGATGTTGATCAGACACTTACCACCCCAGAACCGGATAAGACCCTCGCTGACCTAGAGGTCAGTCCTGGGAGTTTTAAGAAGGCCCAGTGGGAGGACCCCACATTAGAGGTAGCAAGGGGAAATATACGGGACCTGAATAGTACTCTTGGCCAACCAGATAGGTCGCTTGCTTACCCCTACTTCGAGGTAGAGAACGACCTAGTATATCGGGTTGATAAAAGAAAATCAGTTACAACTAAACAATTGTTGGTACCACGGACATTCCGTAATGTAGTGTTACACCTCGCACATAGTCATCCATTGGGGGGACACCTAGGGGTGGAAAAGACAAAAGAAAAGGTTCTCCGAAGCTTCTATTGGCCTGGGGTTCTGGCAGAAATTACGAATTATTGTTCCTCATGCCCAGCATGTCAGATCACCGCCCCGTTCAAGGCGTACCGCAGCCCATTGGTACCCCTTCCCATAATAGAGGTACCATTTGACCGGATTGCTATGGATCTAGTAGGACCCCTAATAAAGTCTGCTAGGGGACATCAGCATATATTGGTAATATTAGATTATGCCACCCGATATCCAGAGGCAGTTCCCCTACGTAGCACCTCTGCCAAAAACATAGCAAAAGAGTTAGTAGTTCTGTTTTCCCGGGTTGGGATTCCTAAAGAGATTCTATCTGACCAGGGAACACCGTTTATGTCCCAAGTAACAAAAGAGTTATGTAAACTCCTAAAAATCAAGCACCTCAGAACCTCAGTCTATCATCCACAAACAGATGGTTTAGTGGAAAGGTTCAATAAAACCTTAAAGAGCATGTTACGGCGGGCGGTCGATAAAGATGGGAAAAACTGGGATTGTTTGTTACCGTACCTGTTATTTGCCATTAGGGAAGTTCCCCAATCATCCACAGGCTTCTCCCCGTTTGAACTATTGTATGGCCGACACCCAAGGGGCTTACTGGATATAGCCAAAGAGACTTGGGAACACGAGGTTACCCCTTACAGAAGTGTAATAGAGCATGTTGCCCAGATGCAGGACCGCATTGCTGCAGTCCTACCCATAGTGAGGGAACACATGGAGAAAGCTCAAGAAGCACAGAGGAATATGTATAATAAGGGTGCTAGGGTCAGAATTTTTTTTCCAGGTGATAGGGTACTAGTTCTGGTTCCCACCGTGGAAAGTAAATTCCTTGCTAAATGGCATGGGCCATATGAGGTCTTGGAAAGAGTGGGAGAAGTAAATTATAAGGTAAGACAGCCAGGTAGGAGGAAACCTGAGCAAATTTACCATATAAACCTACTCAAGCCCTGGAAAGATAGAGAAGTCTTGTCAACCCTAGTAACCCCAGGTCCGTCAGAGAGTCAAGAAACTGACCCAGAGGTTAGCATAGCTGAAACCCTGTCCGTTCATCAGAAACAAGAGGTTCAGAATTTAGTGAGCAGAAACAAAGAAATCTTCTCTACACAGCCAGGTAGAACTAGCGTAATTGAACATGACCTAGTCTCTGAACCGGGGGTCCGAGTTAACCTTAAACCGTACCGCATCCCAGAGGCCAAAAGAGAGGCTATAAGTTTAGAGGTTAAAAAAATGCTAAAACTAGGCGTAATTGAGGAATCCCAAAGTGGGTGGAACAGCCCTATAGTCTTAGTCCCAAAGCCAGATGGTACAACAAGGTTTTGTAATGACTACCGGAAACTAAACGCGGTGTCAAAATTTGATACTTACCCTATGCCCAGGGTAGATGAACTTGTAGAGAGACTGGGTAAAGCCCGATATCTCACAACCCTAGACCTAACAAAAGGGTACTGGCAGGTTCCCCTCACAGAAAGGGCAAAAGAAAAGACAGCCTTCTCAACCCCAGACGGCCTCTTTCAGTATAGGGTGCTGCCTTTTGGCTTACATGGAGCTCCCGCCACATTCCAAAGAATGATGGATAAAATTTTAAAACCACATGCTCGGTATGCTGCTGCCTACCTGGATGATGTGGTAATCCATAGTGAAGATTGGCAATCCCACCTTCCAAAGGTCCAAGCTGTGCTCGACGCAGTTCGGTCTGCTGGACTAACTGCTAACCCCGCTAAATGCACCATTGGTCTGGAGGAGGCCAAGTATCTGGGGTATTCTATTGGCAGAGGTTTACTCAAACCCCAAACACTCAAAGTGGAGGCGATACAAGGTTGGCCAAGGCCAGTTACAAAAAAACAAGTAAGGACCTTTTTGGGGTTAATTGGGTACTATAGAAGGTTTATTCCCAATTTTGCGACTAAGGCAACCCCACTAACCGACCTCACAAAAGCAAGAGGACCACTTATGGTAAAGTGGTCCCCCGAAACCGAACAGGCCTTTAGAAGCCTGAAAGAAGCTCTCTGTGCCCAACCAGTGTTGGTCACACCTGACTTCTCCAAAGAGTTCGTAGTCCAAACCGACGCATCTGAGGTAGGGCTGGGGGCGGTACTCTCCCAGGAGTCTCAAGGTGAGCAACACCCCATCCTTTATTTAAGTAGGAAACTAAATCCCCAGGAGAAAAATTACTCCATAGTAGAGAAAGAGTGTCTCGCAATAAAGTGGGCTGTAGAGACGCTCAAATACTACCTGTTGGGGAGAAAATTCCGGTTGGTCACAGATCATGCACCCCTTACCTGGATGTGTCAAAAGAGGGAAAAGAATGCTAGAGTGACCAGGTGGTTCCTAAGCCTACAACCCTTTAAATTTTCTGTGGAACACAGGTCAGGGCACAAACATGGCAATGCTGACGGGTTGTCAAGGATGCACTCCCTAATATCCATGGTCGCTCATCCCTCAGGGTCTGAGCTGGGGGGGAGGATATGTGACAGAAACCAGGGGATGGTAATAAATTCCATATATAGGGCTCCCAGGATACTGAACAGTTTCTATCCTGTCTGGCCTGGGAGTGCAGCCTTATAATACATGCACTCCATCCCACAGTTTTGGGCAAGCGCTGGAACTGAGGGATTTCTGTCACCTGTCATGCTAATTAGAAATCAGGTATGTAAGACTGATTTCCTGTTTGCTCTTGTCTCTTCTCCAGAGCCTGGAAGGCTGCTGAACACAGTGGGGAGAAGCCCCTTCCCCACACAGGTTCAATTGTTCTATTCATTTGGCTAACTCTGCAAAAGTACCTTGTTTTGTTGTTGGAAAGTGGAAAAGCCACTTCCACCCTGAGTTAGGGAAATCTAAGTTAAGTTATCGCTCAGGTGAGCAGCTTTTGTTTTGATGTGTTTTGTTGTATGCACTGTGGCAGTCTCAGTGCCTGGGACTGAATAAACCAGGCACAGCCTGTTTAAAGGAACAGTACGTGACGCCTCCTCATTTAACCTACCCCAAAAGACCGTGTTCTAACCGTCCCGGACAAGCAGCGGAGCCCCGGAGTAAGCTGTTTGTCACAATATATATACACACACCCACACACACATACACACACACACTCTCTCTCAGACACACACACGCACACACACACACACACAACACTCTCAGACATACACACACACACACACACATATATAGCTAGGCTGGAGCTCTGTACTTTGTAGGGGGTTAGTCTGAGTGCGTCTGAGCTGTATCTGGAGTTGGATGAGGAGTGTACGGGACGTGCGGGGGGAGTTGAGCAGGGTCTGAGTTGCGCTGAGCAGGGTACACACACACTCTCTCAGACACACACACACACACACACACACACACACACACACACACACACACACACACACACACACACACACACACACACACACACACACACACACACACTCTCAGACACACTCTCAGACACACACACACACACACACACTCTCAGACACACACACACACACACTCTCAGGCACACACACACACACTCTCTCAGACACACACACACACATACACACACACACACACACACTCAGACGTGCACACACACACACACACACACACACACACATTATATATATATACACACACACACACACACACACACACACACACACACACACACACACACACACACACACACACACACACACACACACACACACACACACACATATATACACACATTTAGCTAAGCCTGAGATTCACTCCAATAAACAGGGAGGTGTGGCCAGACTGACTATTGATACAGTGCAGCTCTTCCTACCTAAAGCATGCTGTCCCAGAAGGAAGTTCCTCAACTTGTTTGCCGTCACTCCCTTCCTCTTCTCTCCTCCCCTCTCCTCTCCTCCCCTTTCCTCTCCTCTCCTCCCCCTTCCTCTCCTCTCCTCCCCCTTCCTCTCCTCTCCTCCCCCTTCCTCTCCTCTCCCCTCCAGCAGAGCCTGCAGTGGTGTGGGCTTCTCAGGTTGAGCTGACAGCCGAGTGCAGAGCCGCACTTCTCACTGTAAACCCCGCACTGGCTGTCCTCTGGTAGTGCGCAGGTAAGCACAGCGCGGGGGATGCTGGGTTGGGGCTTCCCCGGCCTAAGTCCCAAGTTGGGAAGAGGGGGGGGGGAGCGGGCTCACAAGCAGCAGGAATCGCTGCCATTTTTTTTTTTTTTTTTTTTTAAATATAACTGGCAGGGCCGCACGGGGGCCGGACCAAATCATTTCGCGGGCCTTATGCGGCCCACAGGCCAGACGTTCCCCACCCCTGATCTAGAGGGACACAGCTATCACTGGTTACATATTTTTTTGCACAGCTTTTCATCTTTTGTCAATATTCATTACCTTACTTATTGCATCTGGCATTATGGTTAATTGTTTGACTTTTTAGGGGTGTCATTGGTGCAACTAATTTATATACATCTATTGACATTAATTTCCTATATCCTATATTCATTTTTAGGACCATCACAGACCATCATCTAACTTCCACCTAGCGCACCCTAAATGCACATAGGTGCGTGTACACTAGTACACTTTTTTCTCTACAGTAGAGGTTACTCTATCACACTTTTCTCTTTATTTTACTCACTGGCTTTTATTTTTGTTTCCACTATCCTTCTGCTCTACCACATCTTGTTCATTTATTGTCTCACTTCAGTCTAACTCAGTCCCCTTAAAATGACTCTATTTTGAACTTGAACGTCCCTGCTTTATACTGTAATTGTATTATCAGCGCATGCTCACTTCTACCATGCCCTTGGGGGAGCAGCCATTCCGTTTGTGTGCCCTTCCCCATTACCAGGGGCAGCCAGGGGTTTGTCCCATGACGTTTTATAGTGCATTCCCCCTCAAGCAGCATGGTTTCATGGTCAGGAAGTCGCTCAGTCAGGAAGCTGACCTCTGCAACCTCCATCCCACAGTGTAAGGCAACTCTAAAGGGGAAACAATATATTTTATGAGCACTAGTTAATTGATAACTAGCTAACAATACAGTTTAGTTAAATATAGATGCTCTTGATGAAGAAGGAACCCTCCTTCGAAATGCGTAAAGATAAGGGGAACCAGACAGTGTGTGACACCCAGGACCGGAAGTGACGTGGGACGCCGGCTGGAATGGCATGGAGAAGTCGCGGTGACTGGTGAGAAAGATACATGAACGGACTGGCTGTTGCATACTCTGTATATTTGAGAGGGAATATCTCTATAAGTAAAGTGATATATTTTTTAAAGAAGGATCTCCGTTTTGCCTGTCATTCTCTGATTCTGCTGTGGGGAAGGAGTGAGAAGGAGCAAAGAAACCTTTAAATGTCTGAACGCAGGCACCCATGGCATTTCTCTGCAAGTTTTTTTGAACATGCTTCACTATTTTTCTTTTTCTGTTTTTTTCTTTGTCTTTTTATATTTGAATTGCGCTGAATCCTTTTTTCCTGAAAAACTCATCATTGGAACTCGGAAGGTTTTGTTTTTTCATGCACCACATTAGACATATGATTATATATTTTGTTTAGACCTTATTTTATATTTGTTTTTAGCGCATCCTAGTTTACCTGTATTTTAGTTAAATGTATGTATCAATAAAAGGGGTCTATGTATCAAAGCCATTTTGGACCAAAACTGATTCATACAGTAGGTGCAGGATGAGAATGTCCGAAACTAACTTGCACCAATTGTTCACCATCTGCACTTGGTTGTAATTTGGGGAGTTTTAGTAGGAGGAGTTGGGGAGCATTTACATGGTGCACATATTATAATTAGATGTACAGTATCACATGTTGCTTCTCTGTGTGCTATTAGTTTTCCCTTTTACTTGCACCAAAATATCTGCCAGATCTGAAGTGGCATGTCTGATATTATGTATCTGATCTAAGAAACTGATCTTACTTGTGACACAACTGTCTGCCAAAAAATAGAGCAGTGCATTGAACACACTTCTTTCTGGGTTGATACCCAGAAAGAAGTGTGTTCAATGCACTGCTCTATTTTTGATGATGTTGATGTAAAATACAACTATAGTTAATGCTGCCTTCAATTGTAGAAGATAAAGTATTTAAAAAAGGATTTAAAGAGGATTTAAAAAAAAAAAAAGGATGAGGGAATTAGAGTGAACATTGTATGTGTCCTACTCCAAGTGCTTGAGTGTCCCTCTGGCACTATTACAAAGTCTTCAAATATGCAGAGCAAAGAGTCCACATTCTATTTACTTTTGAGATGAAGTGCGACAAAGACGTTTGCAGGATTATTTTAAGTTTGCGTTTGAAAACATTGGAATTTGAAAGCAGTTTGATGAAAGCAAGCCATTGTTGATGTCACATGAAAAGGAGAAGGCTTTTTTGCCTTACACGTGTGATCAGAATATCAAGGAAAACATTCACACAAGAAAAGTAAAAGAATTGGGATTGCAATGGGAGAATTTTAATGGTATCTTGTGAGAACAAGAAATTAAAGTGGCACGTTTGGCAGATGAAACACTTTTTTGCCGCCGAAAACCCACTAAGAGCCATAAAATCGAATCAATATGTTTCATCACTTTTCCCCCCTTTACACTAAGCGTAATGTACAGTATGCAGATATTGTGCACAAACCAGCTTTTTGTTTTGCATGGTCAGTTTCTATACATTCTAATAGGAAATATAGTATAGTAGTGAACAAGATCTTCTTTATTAGGGTATTAGTGCGACTATTAGCCTGCTTAAATCTACAGTGCAATATGCATTACTAACAGCCACTATCTCACTATTTAATGTTACACATATCATACAGTAGGTACTGTAATGTGCTGACTTAGGTAACGGGCCTACCAGATCCATTCCAATATGTTCAAAAGGAACTTCAATAATGAGCAAGGGTACTAATGGACTAAAGAACGATTTTACTGGGGAGGTCATTTGACACTCTGGACATGTCTCACAATAACGTTCTACCTCTTTGTGTAGACACGGCCATTAAAATCGCGCCTTTATTCTATCAGTGGTTTTCTTTACCCCTAGGTGTCCCCCCAGAATATGGCTATGCACCAGGTCCAACACATGACTTCTAAAGGATTTTGGCACCAGAAGTTGCTCTAACCTATCAGGGTCTTCTCTTTCTACCCTATACAATAAGTCATTGTTATAGACAAAGTAGGGTGGTGATAGCGTAACATTGTGGTTAACTAGTACTTCATTTATGCTCACTGCTGTGGCCTTGGCATTTACAAGTGTCAAATCGTCTAGTTGGACAGCGGCAAACTTTACGGGAGCAACCTGTAAGTCCTAAAAATCTAGTACTGGGGGGTCCTCAACCGCAGGTTCTTCACCTTCCATACCCTCTAACAGAGAACCAGGGTCTACAGGATCAGTTCCCAAACCAACGGGAAATCCTGCCCCACTAATACCTTGTACATCAGATTCGGCACTACCCCGACCTTATTATGTACAGGGACGATGAGTTTTCTATGTACACTCATACAGCCAGGTAAGTGTGATTATCCCCATGGATACAGGTTACCTGTAAGAAGATTCCTGGCAGAAACCCAGACTTAACCAGATGTATAGCGACCAACGTAACAGTACTGACAGTATAAAGCATTGCTCTTACAGGTACCCCATAACTTTGACTTCACACACTCTATGTCTCTCTAAATGACCCTTCTCTATAACAGTTTGCTTAACAGCAGGAACCCCGCCCAATGTCACACTGCATGCGATCAGAGCTCATAGGGCAAACTTCCGCCACATGTCCAAGTCCATGGCATTTGTAGCATTCAGTGTACTTCCCAAAACTGGGTCAGGAGATTTTCTCCAGTCTATTGGAAATAACAGGACTAGAGTCCCTTCTATGGGCCGTGGGACTTCCAACTCCTTTATGTGAGTCTATGAGTCCTTGTGGCCTCATATGCCAATGAACAGTCTTACCGGACCTCCTGATGTGCGGGATCGGGGACCGGACAACTCTTCAGAACTTGAACTCCGGGACATCTACTCAGCAGTCAAGTAACGTTCGACTAACGCAACCAAGTGTTCGGTGTCTTTGGGGTCACTCTGGCTCACCCACTTCTAGATGGTGCAGAGAAGACCCTTCAGGAACCGGTAGATAATGACTATTTCGACAACTGCAGCGGTGGTACATACCTCAGGCTGCAGCCACTTCCTTGCAGAGTGTATAAGGTCATAGAGTTGAGAGCGAGTGTCTTCTCGGTATTATAATGCCAGGAATGGAATCATTGGGCCTGAATCGCGAGGGTGACCCCTAGCCGTGCCATAATCTCTGCCTTTAGGGTGTCATAGTCTTTAGCTTTCTCTGGCTCCAAATCATAATAGGCTTTTTGTGAGTCAACCACCAGGAAGGGAGCAATTATTCCAGCCCACTGCTCCACTGGCCACCCTTCGCGTACTGTGGTGCGCTCAAAAATTGACAGGTATGCCTCAATGTCATCGTCCAACGTCATTTTCTGAATGAGGTGCGATTTTACCTGGCGAGTGACTTGTGCGGCCCCGCTATTCTGAGCAGTAATTCTCTCTCCCAACACTAGGAGCTCCTGGTGTAGGCGAAGTTGCGCCTTGTGTTGCTCTTCTTTTAGAGTCTTATGCAGTGTTTGCGCCATCTGCTGTACTAACAACACCATAGTTTCAGTTTGTGACTTTATCAGCTGCTGTATCAACAATGCAGTACTTTCCATTTGTATTTTTGAAGACTGTTGTAGATTCTCATTATGGGTTTTTGACATCGCTTCTTGGGACTTTGCCAATTGCTGCAAACCCTGCATTAGGAAACCAGCATTTTCTGTTTGTCTGTGCTGAAGTGTGGTCAGAAATTCCTCCATTTTTACTTTCACTGTGTTGTGGACTGCCCACATTAAACTCCACCAATTGTGACGTCTCAGTCCCAGCGTAGGATCTTATGTCCAGATCAAAGGCAGGAAAACTTAGCGTTTGTGCACAGGAGGGTTTATTTATAAGGTACAAATCAGGAACAGGATTAAATCATAACACAAAACAGAAACAAAAGACCTAACTCCTTTCAGGAGTTCTGACTAATACAGTTTAGTCCCTAACTAACAGTGGGAGAACTAACCTTTTTCCCCACTTTACACTCTGTACCTGCAGCTTTCCACTTGCAGTCTCTCACAGGGCTGTCTGTGTATGTGCCTTCAGATCAGCACAGCAGCAGCACAGGAAACTGTCTGTGTTGCCTTTTACATGGTACCTGATTAATGAAGGGTCAGGTGTGAGGGAAGGAACACACCCTGGAAAGTGATAGGTCCTATGTACCTCCCCTCAGACACTTTCTGCTTCAGTACATCACTATATATAGTTGCAGACCTGCCTAAGACATGCAGATGAGCATACAGTTGTATTTACATTTGCATATTTGCTTTGCTGTGGAGGGTTTTTGTCACTTTTTTTACTCTGGGGGGTGGAATGACCTAGAAGGTCATAGAGTGTGCACTTGCACTATACCAATGTGAAGGGAGGGAAAACAAAATAATGTAACCTGTGTAGTATAGGAACAGAAACTGCAATAAAGTGCGGAGGTGGTGCTGGCAGGGAAGGAGTTAATGTTGGACAAAAATGTAAAGAAAAGCTCCCTATATGCCGCACAAGAGAACACCTACAGCTAGATTAAAACTTAATATTTATTGATAAACAATTAAAATATATTTATTGCAGCAGTAACAATGTGAACCAAAGTGATTAAAATTGATAAATTAAAAACGGAGAGGTGACTGTGAGCCTAATACAAACTGGCAGTGTAGACCAGGAAACACTATTGTCAATCAAAGTTTCCCACAACTATATAATTATACTAGAGGTGGTAGTGATTCCAATACAAATTGCTGTCGTTTGAAAACTACTCCTAAATGAAGGGGAAGGGTGTAGCCTGAAATGATGTGTGCGCTCAAAATGTATTTAGTTGAGCCAGGTAGATAGAATTATAAATCAATATACACACACATTTGTGCCAGACCATCAGGTTCAGAGTTTAGTGAGCCTGTGGGTCTGTCATGGTGAACAGTAACAGCTGTCTCAAGATCACAAAGTATGTGTCTTGTACTTTGAACCATGCAGAAATAAGGAGTAGTCAGAGTGTTGGGCTTCCTATTGAAGTCTCCGAAACACTCTGAATAGGAATTAGGCAACAGACCTCTCCGATGTAGCCAGCGAATTGGTGGTAGCGCTTAGCCTGCCCTACATATGTTTCACCTGTAGTGGCTTCATCGGGGGCAAATACAGAGTGATTCCCTTACTTATTTATACACATAATTCTTACTCTATTGGTTAATTAGTTATAAGCTATGATAGGTCCTCTGAGTATGCATCCCACCTACACTTCAGATTGAATACAGAGAAGACCATGATTGGCTATGTCCGATCACATGGCCAGGTCACACATCTCATTGATGAATTGTAGTGCATGTGGCCCAGAATTAATGTCTCAGTGATGGCAGGGAGTTGCGTCGCTACGTGAAGGTGAAAGAAAACGGCGCTAACTCTATTAGTGTACACTAATAATATACAGTGAATATTTTGACCAAAACAGTTAATTGTTAAACAGTGATATTGTGTTCAAATAACGTGATAATATTATTGAAAGGTTCAAACCCCCTGCTCAAACCCAGCTGGTGGGGACTGGTTTCGCTAGTCCCACAAATCGTCACTCTCCAGTTGTAATCCAGGGGGAGCATGAAGGGAAAAGAACATAAAACAAGAAAAACAATCTAAGTGCAGACAATAAAATTCAAGTGATATAAATTCTGCGTTCTTTCTTGGCTCATATGTGATGTCTACTTACAAGATGTAAGTCAAAATCAAGCGGTTTTGACACTCAATGGTCTCTGCTGTGCAGGTATTCCCACCAGGTGATAGGGTCTCCAGCTCTCAGCTCCGCAGCAAAGTGTATGTTAAAGAAATACAAACCATAGTGCAGACCAGTATAATGTAAAAAAAACTAGACTTTATGGGGTTTAAAAAATGAACACTTACAATAAAAACAAGTATTTCAGGCATGTACCACAATCATTGTGATCAAAGAGAGAAGATTTTTTGGTTTACACTTCAGGCTCACCCGCCTCCTCCGGTGTGACTTGGTGTGGACCACCACTCTCAGGGACTTTGTACCTCCAGCGGTGGGCGCATTGATCCAGGTCTCTCTCCCCTCGTGGGTTCCCTCTTCTGTGGGTCGATCACCTTCCCATAACAGCTGCCCGCAGGCACTGTGGAGTTCTTCACTGGGATACAGCCTCTCTGATGGATGTTTCAGCTTCACTCGCACACCGATGCGTCACTTCCGCTCCGTCCCGATACGTCACTTCCGGTCGTGGTTCTAAAAAACAGATAACTCATGCGTGCTCTCGTTTTCAAGTATGTCTTTAAATGCCTCACTGCCTAATGCAGTTCCTGCTTAAAGAACCTGCTTAAATGAGCACGCATGAGTTATCTGTTTTTTAGAACCGCGACCGGAAGTGACGTATCGGGACGGAGCGGAAGTGACGCATCGGTGTGCGAGTGAAGCTGAAACATCCATCAGAGAGGCTGTATCCCAGTGAAGAACTCCACAGTGCCTGCGGGCAGCTGTTATGGGAAGGTGATCGACCCACAGAAGAGGGAACCCACGAGGGGAGAGAGACCTGGATCAATGCGCCCACCGCTGGAGGTACAAAGTCCCTGAGAGTGGTGGTCCACACCAAGTCACACCGGAGGAGGCGGGTGAGCCTGAAGTGTAAACCAAAAAATCTTCTCTCTTTGATCACAATGATTGTGGTACATGCCTGAAATACTTGTTTTTATTGTAAGTGTTCATTTTTTAAACCCCATAAAGTCTAGTTTTTTTTACATTATACTGGTCTGCACTATGGTTTGTATTTCTTTTACATACACTTTGCTGCGGAGCTGAGAGCTGGAGACCCTATCACCTGGTGGGAATACCTGCACAGCAGAGACCATTGAGTGTCAAAACCGCTTGATTTTGACTTACATCTTGTAAGTAGACATCACATATGAGCCAAGAAAGAACGCAGAATTTATATCACTTGAATTTTATTGTCTGCACTTAGATTGTTTTTCTTGTTTTATGTTCTTTTCCCTTCATGCTCCCCCTGGATTACAACTGGAGAGGGAGTTGCGTCGCGTCATCAGCGCGCAACCTCCCATAGTTACAGCAACCAGCAGTGTGTAGATGTTAATTCACAATTGGCTATCAGTATCTGGTTTGTTGTAAGCTGTCACAGGTTAATGCTATGAGATTACTGTGTCTCCTTTTGTTATTATCATATAGGGGCTTGCTATAGCCACTTGCGATGCCCTGTGCTTATTAGTCAGTGGTTGCGTCGCGTCATCAGTGCGCGACATCCCATTCAATGATTACAGTATCTCCCTTTGTTCTTGTTAAGTGGGAGGTTGCTATGGCTACCCGTAATACCCTGTGCTTAATGGTCAGGAGGTGCGTCGCGTCATCAATGCACGACATCCCTTACAGCAGTGTGAAAAAGATATCACCCCACTCGATCTTGTAGCTGGTCAATTTAATTGGATCAACAAGTTATAATCCACTCGCATGTTCCCCACATACTGACAATAAAGAGAATTGACTCATCAGAATAGTAACTGTTGTTATAGTGTGACATCTTGATGTTTCTACTCCTTGGCTGGTAAGTATATATAATTGAAGGAGGGGGGGAGGGGGGATATTTGTTTGTATTTATACACAGTATATTATATTGATGTTCTGCCTTTGTTTATCAATAAAATATTTAAATCAAATGCGTGTTTCTTAATGACCATTTGTGGGATGTGGCATTGATGGGATGACTAAGTAAAAAACTGTATTTTAGCCTACTTGCGGTTGCTGTTAATGAAGTGTAGGAGTATGTATCCCAAGGAATGGATATATGTTGCAGAGGCAACATAATGGATAAGGTCAGGATTGTATCCATTTTTTAATCGGTATCACGAAAGAATGAATGAGTCAAGACCTACTTAAAACGACTAAGTAAGTCAAAATGCTTATAGGAAGGGGGTGAAGAGGAAGCCCTCATTTAGACCTGATGGGGATAAAGTGGATAGTTGGTATATCCAACGGGACTCTTGTTGTAAAAGAGTTTTATCCCGATCACCTCCTCTCATGTTGGTTTTGAGGCAATAAATGCCTTGGAAACTTAGGGAGTTAATATCCCCCTCATGGTGACACTGGGGTGTCTAACTCATTCCTAATAGATCCAACATGTTCCAGTATACGTCTACGGAACTGGCGACCCGTCTTCCCCACATATTGTATCCCGCATTTGCATGTGATCAGATATACTACATGTGTACTTTTGCAGTTTATGAAACTCTTCATTTGGAATGTTTTGTTATTATAGGTACTTTGGAAGTTTTTGCTGGTGTTGATATGTGTACATGCTTTGCATGTTCCACATTTGTAGGTGCCCATTGTTTTTTGTGGAAGCCACGTTTGGAATTGTGACTTGGTTTGGAAGTGGCTGTGGACCAATGAGTCTTTCAAATTCTTAGATCTTTTAGGTACCATTGTTGGATATGGTTTTAGCACTTCACAAAGATCCTTATCCTCTAGGAAGATATGCCAATACTTCCTGTAAATGGATTTGATCTTATTCCATTGAGCACTATAGGTACCTACTGTATGTATCTAATGGTTTTATCCATATCCAGTTCCCTTTTGGAGTACAGTAGTTTCTCCCTGTTGACTTTTTCTGCGTTTTTATAGGCTTTTTTAACGTGTGTTTTGCTGTAGCCTCTATTCAGAAATGTTTCCTTCATAGTTTCCGCTTGTGAATGGAAGTCCACAGGGTTAGAGCAGTTCCTCCTAATGCGGAGGAACTGGCCCGTCGGGATACCTTTAATTAATGGGGCCGGGTGTTGACTGTCAGCCCTTAAGTAGCTGTTGGTTGCTGTTTTTTTTGCGTGTGATACCGTTTTAATTGTGCCATATATATTGATGGAGATTTTTAAAGATGGGGGAGTGTACCTGAGACAGGTACAAAAGGTCCCTTATATTGGCGCACAGCGGGTCTGCTGTGCGCCAATATAAGGGACCTTTTGTACCTGTCTCAGGTACACTCCCCCATCTTTATCACGACACTCCCTTGGCAGCACGCTACTCCATCTAGGGGTTTGAGCGAGGTCTCTCTCCATAGTACTGGAGATTTTTAAATCCAGAAAAACCAGAGTTTTTTCACTGATCTCAGATGTTAGACGTAAGTTGTGGTTATTGGTGTTCAGAGTTTCCACAAAGGTATTAAATAATTTCTTACTACCCTTCCATAATATCAAAATATCATCTATATAGCGAATCCACATAGTGATATTGTCCGTGAAAGTAGTCATATTCTCATTGAACACACTGTTCTCTTCCCACCAACCCAGGTACAGGTTAGCATATGTTGGGGCACATGTTGTACCCATTGCAGTTCCCTGTACCTGGAGATAGAGTTTATTGTTGAATGTGAAGTGGTTGTGTGTTAGGACAAAGGATAGAAGGTCACATACAAACTCGTTGTGTTTGAGATATCTGGTGCCCCGGGTGGAAAGGAAAGAGGCTACTGCTTTTAGGCCTACTGGATGCTGAATACTAGTGTATAGTGACTCAACATCCATGCTACACAAAAATGTGTTTGCATCCACTGTTATTCCTTCTAGGCGTTTCAAAACATTACAAGTGTCCTGTACATATGAGGGCAAAGATTTAACAAAAGTTCTCAGTACTTTGTCTACATAGATGCTTGGGCCCTCAGTAAGATTCCCAATGCCCGATACAATTGGGCGGCCCGGTGGATGTATGGAATCTTTGTGCACCTTTGGTAGACTATAGAAAGTTGCCGTTTTGGGGAATGGGTTATACATAAACTTGTGTTCTTGTTTAGAGATTAATGAATCTTCAAGTCCTTGATCTAGCAGGTTTTTAAGTTCTTTCATTAAGATCGGAATCGGATCATGATCTAGAATTCTGTAACAATTTGTGTCGCCTAGAAGTCTCATATTTTCCTTAATGTAGTTATCTGTTTTCAGTGCCTCTGCAACATATATCCATTCCTTGAGATACATACTCCTACACTTCATTAACAGCAACCGCAAGTAGGCTAAAATACAGTTTTTTACTTAGTCATCCCATCAATGCCACATCCCACAAATGGTCAATAAGAAACACGCATTTGATTTAAATATTTTATTGATAAACAAAGGCAGAACATCAATATAATATACTGTGTATAAATACAAACAAATATTCCCCCTCCCCCCCTCCTTCAATTATATATACTTACCAGCCAAGGAGTAGAAACATCAAGATGTCACACTATAACAACAGTTACTATTCTGATGAGTCAATTCTCTTTATTGTCAGTATGTGGGGAACATGCGAGTGGCTTATAACTTGTTGATCCAATTAAATTGACCATCTACAAGATCGAGTGGGGTGATATCTTTTTCACACTGCTGTAAGGGATGTCGCGCATTGATGACGCGACGCACCTCCTGACCATTAAGCACAGGGTATTACGGGTAGCCATAGCAACCTCCCACTTAACAATAACAAAGGGAGATACTGTAATCATTGAATGGGATGTCGCACACTGATGACGCGACGCAACCACTGACTAATAAGCACAGGGCATCGCGAGTGGCTATAGCAAGCCCCTATATGATAATAACAAAAGGAGACACAGTAATCTCATAGCATTAACCTGTGACAGCTTACAACAAACCAGATACTGATAGCCAATTGTGAATTAACATCTACACACTGCTGGTTGCTGTAACTATGGGAGGTTGCGCGCTGATGACGTGACGCAACTCCCTGCCATCACTGAGACATTAATTCTGGGCCACATGACTACAATTCACCAATGAGATGTGTGACCTGGCCATGTGATCGGACATAGCCAATCATGGTCTTCTCTGTATTCAATCTGAAGTGTAGGTGGGATGCATACTCAGAGGACCTATCATAGCTTATAACTAATTACCAATAGAGTAAGAATTATGTGTATAAATAAGTAAGGGAATCACTCTGTATTTGCCCCCGATGAAGCCACTACAGGTGAAACATATGTAGGGCAGGCTAAGCGCTACCACCTAGTTCGCTGGCTACATCGGAGAGGTCTGTTGCCTAATTCCTATTCAGAGTGTTTGGAAGACTTCAATAGGAAGCACAACACTCTGGCTACTCCTTAGGCCTTGCCCCCGCTGCCTGCTACAGCGTCCGCTGTGGCGGACGCTGCGCTCACGAGAGCCCTCCCCGCAATGGTACCGGGCCCGCTGCGAGGGGGGGCCGCAGCGCTCGTGCGAGAGCTACTCCTGCTCTCAATAGAATTGAGAGCAGGAACTCGCGTCGAGCGGCTTGGCACGCCCCCCGGCGGTTCAGCCAATGAGGGCGAACCTGCCGGGTGACGTCATGGCCGCGCCCCCGTCACTCCTCCGCCACGCCTCCCCCGGTCTCTGCTCCTGCAGTGAGCTGCAGACCGGGGAATCGCCGGAACGCGCAGCCAAAAACGCGGGCGCGCATTACAGCGCCGTGACCGGGGCCTTAGCCTTATCTCTGCATGGTTCAAAGTACAAGACACATACTTTGTGATCTTGAGACAGCTGTTACTGTTCACCATGACAGACCCACAGGCTCACTAAACTCTGAACCTGATGGTCTGGCACAAATGTGTGTGTATATTGATTTATAATTCTATCTACCTGGCTCAACTAAATACATTTTGAGCGCACACATCATTTCAGGCTACACCCTTCCCCTTCATTTAGGAGTAGTTTTCAAACGACAGCAATTTGTATTGGAATCACTACCACCTCTAGTATAATTATATAGTTGTGGGAAACTTTGATTGACAATAGTGTTTCCTGGTCTACACTGCCAGTTTGTATTAGGCTCACAGTCACCTCTCCTTTTTAAATTTATCAATTTTAATCACTTTGGTTCACATTGTTACTGCTGCAATAAATATATTTTAATTGTTTATCAATAAATATTAAGTTTTAATCTAGCTATAGGTGTTCTCTTGTGCGGCATATAGGGAGCTTTTCTTTACCTTTTTGTCCAACTTTTTTTACTCACCTTAACTTAACTCAGTATATATATACAGGCATACCCCGCTTTAACATACGCAATGGGACCGGAGCATGTATGTAAAGTGAAAATGTACTTAAAGTGAAGCACTATTTTTTTTCCACTTTACGATGCATGTACTGTTCTGCAGACATCATATATATGCATAACTAATGTCAATAATGCATTTGTAACCAAAATAAATACAGTAGGCTTTATAGAAAGAAAATCTTTAATGTCAGCTAATTTTTTCTTACTAGTGCCCCCACAAAATACATACCAAAAAAACCCATCCCTCTAAATACATGTAACCCCACCCCGCCAATACATATTAAAAATGCCCCCGCCAATACATATTAAAAATGCCCCCGCCAATACATTTTTAAAAGACCCACACCGCCTCAATACATTTTTAAAAGACCCCCCCCCCCTATAAATATTTTTAAAAAATCAGGCCGCACGGGTAAAATCATATCTCCTCTAGCACCCCTCATATCACCCTCCCCTGCATCTCCCTCATATCACCCCCCCCCTGCATCTCCCTCATATCACCCCCCCTGCATCTCCCTCATATCACCTCCCCCTGCATCTCCCTCATATCACCTCCCCTGCATCTCCCTCATATCACCTCCCCCTGCATCTCCCTCATATCACCTCCCCCTGCATCTCCCTCATATCACCTCCCCCTGCATCTCCCTCATATCACCTCCCCCTGCATCTCCCTCATATCACCTCCCCCTGCATCTCCCTCATATCACCTCCCCCTGCATCTCCCTCATATCACCCCCCCTGCATCTCCCTCATATCAACCCCCCCCCTGCATCTCCCTCATATTACCACCCTCATATCATCCCCCCCTGCATCTCCCTCATATCACCCCCCCTGCATCTCCCTCATATCACCCCCCCTGCATCTCCCTCATATCATCCCCCCTGCATCTCCCTCATATCACCCCCCCCTGCATCTCCCTCATATCACCCCCCCTGCATCTCCCTCATATCACTTCCCACCTGCATCTCCCTCACATCACCCCCCACCTGCATGTACCTCACATCACCCCCCACTTGCATGTCCCTCACATCACCCCCCACCTGCATGTCCCTCACACATCACCCCCCACCTGCATGTACCTCACATCACCACCCACCTGCATGTCCCTTACATCACCCCCCACCTGCATGTCCCTCACACATCACCCCCCACCTGCATGTCTCACATCCCCCCCCACCTGCATGTACCTCACATCACCCCCCACCTGCATGTCCCTCACACATCACCTCCCACTACATGTCTCACATCCCCCCCTCACCCACCTGCATGTACCTCACATCACCCCCCACCTGCATGTCCCTCACACATCACCCCCACCTGCATGTCTCACATCCCCCCCCACCTGCATGTACCTCACATCACCCCCCACTTGCATGTCCCTCACATCACCCCCCCCCGATGTCCCTCACATCACCCCCCCACCCCATGTCCCTCATATCACCCCCCCATGTCCCTCACATCACACCACCCCCTGCATGTCCCTCCTCCCTTTCTTTCCCTACCTCAAGCAGCGTGCAGGTTGCGGGCGGCAGAAGCATGGCAGTCAGAGGCGGCACACGCAAGCTAGAGCGCGGCTCTGAGCGGGCTCGGGGGAGTGATCGGAAGAACCGAGGGGGGGGGAGTAATCGGAAGAACCGGGGGGGCTCGGGGGAGTGATCGGAAGAACCGAGGGGGGGGGAGTAATCGGAAGAACCGGGGGGGCTCGGGGGAGTGATCGGAAGAACCGAGGGGGGGGGGGGGAGTAATCGGAATAGCCAGGGAGAGGGTAAGGTGACCGGAAGAGCCAGGGAAAGAGGGAGGGGGGCGATCGGAATAGCCAGGAAGAGGGGAAGGTGATTGGAAGAGCCGGGGAGAGGATGAACCGGGGAACAGAAGAGCTGGGGGAACCGGGGAACGGAAGGGCTGGGGGAGCCAGGTGAAGGAAGAGCCGGGGAGAGGAAGAGAGGGCACACCGCCACAGCACGCACACGCCGCCCCCTGGTGTCCGTACTCGCGAAGCACGCGTACGTACACAGGGGGTAAGGTGCAATTAAAAAAAAATGTACGTACTTGCGAGTGTACGTAAAGCGAGTGTATGTAAAACGGGGTATGCCTGTATATATATATATATATATATATATATATATTGTTTACCCAAAAGAGAAAACAAGAAACATCACTCAATATAAGATGCAAAGAAAACCTTTATTAGGAAATACAAAGCACAATTAGTCCACTACACGTTTCGTCTTAGCGACTTCATCAGATGAAATGCATAGGGGTGCCATTTGCATGTAGCACGTTACCACGCAGGAAAGAATCTATGAGGCAGAGAAGTCCCAGAGGCGAGGAGGCACTAGGAAGTGTTTTGCCGGGAGCAGTTGCCGGAGGAGTTGAATTTGAGGCTACACCATCCATATCCGGTTCTGGATTGAGGACAACACTGGAGAGTGGAATTACATTCCTCATCTGCCGAGATGGAGCATGAGATTGTCTCATACTGTACAATGTCTGCGTATATCCTGTGTTTTTGAGTGTACTACTATTATTGTCCAGCTGATAAAATTGTCAACTCAGAATTACAGTACACTAGGAGTGCGCCCGTTATTCTTTTTTTTCTATAGGTATCCTTTTGGAAAGTGGTGGTTCCTGTGAACAGGCTGCAAAGATCTCCTGAGGACTGAATTTTGGAACTGTTATACAGTATTATCCTATGCCTTATTTTTGGTTATTTTTTTGACATTTTAATTGTTTTATTTTTTATTGTGTTTTATAAATATTAATATATTTTATAGTTAGTGCAGTTTGCTATATCCATTATGGTTTAGTTATATTGAACAAGACCGAGTGCAGTATACTTATCGGTCCCCATATCTTACATATAGGGCCTCATTCTAGTAGCTTCAATGAGTTTGCTGCTATCTCGCAAGGTTTGGCATGTTCCCACTGAATGGTATGAAATTTGAGTTATCACGGTATTCAGAAACAATCTGAACCCCTCTCAAGCTTTGCGATAGGAAAATGCCCAAACCGTTCGGCGTAGCAGCAAAGTCATCACAGATTTTTCTAAATTCTCCTGTCTGAGATTTTATCGCAATCTGAGCTGCACAGGAAGAGCTGCCTCTCCCTGCACAGCTCTCGCAGATGATCGCAGTGTTTTTATTAAAATTTGAATACTAGTGTACAGAAGCAGGGGCTCTCCAGAGCAGAACTGCGTTTATTTCAGGTCCGGGGACCCCCTGTTTCCCGAGATACAGGCCCCGGGGTGCCGATATCTCATATGCATTCAAATGTCCTGGTCACGTGACGCGGAACATTTAAAAATTGCATGGGGATACTGGCAACACATAACGGAGCTTGTATCTCGGGAAGCAGGGGGTCCCCAGACCTGAAAATCAACGCGGTTATGCTCCGCAAACCCCCTGCTCACACAGACTAGGATTTATATTTTAATAAAAACAACTTAATTATCTTAGCGGCTAGCTGCTAAGGCAATGAAGGGGGTAGTTGCCCTAGGGTGGGTGGTTAGGCCTGCTGGAAAGGTTGCGAAAGGAGTTTACCCCTTCACTCCTGCTAGCCACCCGGTAGGCCTAACAACCCACCCTTGGGGCAACCTTCAAATGTGTTGTCACTGTGCATTGTCCATGTTTACCATGGGGGTTGTTCTACACTGACGAGCAGGGGCGGGCCTTCAGACGAGGAATTACTACAAGTGCCAGTACACTCGAGAAGAACATTACTCTTTGACAAAGTGCTTTGCTGCACGAAACGCATCAGAGGGTCTTCTCGAGGTTCCCGTCATTCCGGTATGCCTCAGTGCTAAGAATAAAGTACCTTTTTTAGTGACCCGGCAGTTATCAGCTTTTTTTTGGATACGTTCACATGCAGTGCACAGCCGTCGCTTCCTGCATGGGAGGATTTCTTTCTTTAAACTACCCTGGATGTTTTACTTTTTTTTCTTTTCAATTGAACCTGCTTCCTAGATTGTTGTACCTGTTCCAGGTCTTGCCGATAACGGTACCACTAAAAGAAATTAGAGGTTTGGAGCAAGTAATAACACATTTTAATTGGAAAGGGAGAAAACCTAGAATCAAGAAAAGAACAATGACATTACCAACAACACTTGGGGGCTGGCTCAATCGGATCTGATAAAATATTATGAAGCAGCCAGACTGAGCCCATTAATATACTGGTCAGCGAAGACAGAGACCAAACCATGGGTAGATATAAAAAGGACAGAGGTGCAGTCCACAGATATGGCTACTCTCCTATGGCTAAAAAAAAGAGCGCAAGAACTTACAAACCAGGAGCCAACCAGTTATAGCACACTCTTAAAATATGGGACAAGAATGATAACTATAAATGTGTCTTGTGTATCCCCTGTAGCCTGACAGTCTTGAAAAAGCGTTCACGCAAAACGATCATCGACGGAGGCTCTTATATATATGGCAATATCAGCTAGTTACCCAGAAAGCTGCAAAGATATTATTTAAGGTTGCGATTTTTGAGGACAGTGGTTCCAAACGCCACATATATAGCCAAGTAGTAAGCTTTAGTTCATCTGTGAATATAGCACAGCACTGCGCCTGATACTAACGGTATGTTTTCTTTCAAACCATACACAGACGCTTAGTAACTATTTTGCCTTAGCGTCCTTTAAGGGGCAATTACAACCATTTGTTACAGTAATTACAACCATAAGATATACACATTATGGCTGCATACTTACAGTGTATGAGAACTGCATTGAATACTAAATACCTATTTAATACAACTTCTACATTACATATTGGCAAAGGGTTAAGCAGCATTAAAATGCTATTGAGCCTCTTATTCTGAGGCTATATTTCAATGTTATTCAGCACATCCTCTATAACGTCAATATATTACTTAACTTTCGTTTCTGAGGCTTTACCTTTACAGTATGTCTACTCAGCACATTATTTGAGCTCCTGAGAGGGGAAGTCACATCTAAAAGCATGCAAATTACTAGCCAAATTACTAATATTGTTGACAACATGAATCGCACCAGAAGATACGTCTGTTGCACTCTAGCCAACTTGTGTCACCACTGATATGGATACGGACAAGGTGTCTCTTCTGGGAAAGAAATACACATTGATCCCATGAGAAAGATGGCACCACCCAACAATCCTATCAGTAATCTGCCAATTTGAATATCTTAGTTCTAGAGACATGAACTTATTTAGTGTAACAATTTAATAGGTACTAACAACTGTCCTTAGATACTACAATATATTTTCTCTAAGACAATTTGTAGCTACAGACGAGACAACAAGTATTCTAAGGCTTGCCTTAAACTAGCCCGGTTACATGATGGGTATATGCTGGGTGTAACCTGGCTAGTTTAAGGCATTTCTGCATTGACTAATGACCCATCGGATTAACACAGCAGGGGTCCCTGGCAGTCCCATTCAGTTTGAATGGGACTGCCAGGGACCCCTGATGTTAATGTATGGGCCATTAGTCAATGCAGAAATGCCTTAAACTTGCCTTAAATACGACCCAGCATGTACCCAGCATGTACCTGGGTCTTTTTGGCGATTGCCACTGGTTTGTGTTAGAATAATCGTCGGCACTACAGTATATATCAGCAATCTTTCTTTCAATTAAGTGTACTAAGTACACTAATACAATTATAGCCAATTTAGAATTAAAAAAAACTAAGACCGATACTTAGGGTCTGAGCATATCTATCATCCACTTTTGATCTCAACTTATTGCAAATTATCCAAGAGTGACTCTTTGTGAGTCTTTTTTAACGAATTGTTTCTTCTGAAGGACATTAGTGAGCCCAGAGGTATATTAGTTCATGAATTAAGGAAACAGGCTACTGTATTCAAGGCATTATGAAGTACTAGCTTTTGTGCCTGGTCTCATCCGGGGAATGTAATATTGAATACATCTCCTCGCCACCCCTCCCCCCCTGCTGCCGGCAAATCTCCCCGCCCCCCTCCCCCCTCTGCTGGATGTAGTGCAGGCTGAGATTTGTCTCTGTGTGTGTGTCTGTCTGTGTGTGTCTGTCTGTGTGTGTCTCCCCCCACTGCCGGAACATGTATTTGCCCCCCCCCACCCCTCTCCCCCGCTGGCAGCACATCTCCCCGCACCGCTGTGGCATGTCCCCTCGCTGGCGTTTCATCTCCCTGTCCCCCATTGGTACATCTCCCCCCACTGCCAGCACATGTGTCATCCCCCCGCTTCATCCCCCGCTAGCTGGCACATCTTCCCCCCCCCCCTGCTGGTACGTCTCCCCCGCTAGCTGGCACATCTCCTCCCTCTAGCTGGCACATGTCACCCCCTCCCCCCCCTCCCCGCTGGCACATCTCCCTCGCACATCTCACATAACACATACACATACAGCCCTGATCCAGGCAAGGACACACCCCCTCCCTTAGTAGCCACGCCCCTCGCCCTGCTCCAACATTAGCCAAGGGAAACTTAGAATGTCCATAAACTTGGGAGGTGAGTCACATTGGAACCTCAAAATAGTTGCGTTGACCTACAAATCCAGCGCAGAATGTACAGTGAAAGTTTCGTTGTGCTACGTGGTGCCGTTTCTGAGATATCAATGCTTCTGACATACAAATGGAAAACTGAATCCAACTTAGAATTATAGTATAGATATGCTATGTCTAAATACAGACAACTAAGTTCTACTAACCAAATATAGTAAAACTTATACATCATAAATACTTTAGAGGTCTCTCCAAAATCAACTACAATCGTGCATTAGTCTGTACACTAATTGCCTCTTTCAAAGGAGCTACACAGTCCTTTTGTATATCTATGTTTGGTCTATTTCTGCACCCCTTATTTTAACTACTATTTCAATAAAGAATATAATTTAAATTTAATAATATACACAATTAGGTTAACGAGTGCTATCAGAACTGAGTTATTTTTGTTTTGGTATTTATATAGTATATAATGCGATGCTATTGAATATAATGCGATGCTAAGTGAGTCTTAGCCTTTCTCCCATCCAGATCCTGAAATAAGAAATTTTCCAGGAAGGAGAAAGAGGGAGAGCGCATATTCCCCAGGTATCTCATATGTTGTATAGATGAGTGTTTTGTGAGGTATATAAGTCAATGGGTACTTATAAGAGATGTGCAGAGGAACATATAATGGAGACCGATTTGGGTGAAATTATATCTTGGCTTTATTGAGCCTGCACCTTTAGGCAAAACATACAAAAACAACAAAATAACAAACCCCTATCCCTTTGTAAGGGCTAACTTACTTCCCCAGACCCTATCTGCAGGACTGGAGGGATATTCCCATTACCATCCTATCACCCCAAAGTCCCAGGAAGTACCTTAAGCAGGTTGCCCTCTACGTCAGTCTCTGCAGGTTCCTGGTCCTCTGTGTCCAGGAAATATAGGTCTCTAGGTGTCTGGGTGTCTTGATCTCAGCACAGCCTTTGAGCTCAAGACAGTGTCTGTGTGTGTTACGCCTGTGCTGCCCGCAGACCAGACCCGTCCCATTGAGCTGAAGGGGGAAGTGGTAATACACGCACCCGCAGCAAAGGGAGCGTGTCCGGAGTGTGGTATAAAGTGTTGCCAGGCCAGGTGTAGTAAGGTAGACAATACTTGCCGGTACCGGTTGTAGAGATAGAGTGAAGAATGCCTTGCCGAGGTCCAGGAGTGGAGAGCGGAGATAGGTCGTAGTCCAAGCCGTGTTCAAGGGGTTACCAGAGTGAGCGTTGTCCAAGGATTGCCGAGATCGAGAGCCAGAGGGGGTAGTCGTACAAGCCGCGTCAGAACCTGTGAAAACACTGAGAGAATCCAGAAGTACTTCCATACAGAGAGTATGTCGAGCAAAGACTGAGAGCAGAGAGGAGCTCGATAAAGCAGGAAGGTCCAATTAGGAACGGAGGCAGGACAGGAAGAGCTACGGGGAGACACTGCAGATTGGTGCAGGCATAACAGGCCAGGTGAGTCTTGTTGGTAACCTGAGTATGCTCGTGTGGTGTGCGGGGGCGGAGCCTGAGGTCCGGGGGACGGGAAAAGTGTGCAGAATGAGCGCGCTCCGTAATGCGTGTACGCGCGTGGACCGAGCCAGTGGATGGTGCAGGTGTGCGCGTGGGAGGGCATGGGCGTGCCTGGCGCTGAGCAGAGGAATCACTGAGGGGAGTGATCCCGCGACGGCGGCAGGGGCGGGGAGCCGCAGAGGTTGGTAAGGCAGGATTGTTTTGTGTGTCCAGGGACTCCCTGAGGGGAGAGGGTGCTCTGTGTGGGGAGCGCGGAGGATGCCGATTCCTGACAGTGAGCAGGCTTCTCTGCTCTCCTTCTGTCAGCCCAAATGTGAGCTAAGGAAATCTCTCCTGTGTCTCAAATGAGGTTTTTTACAGAGCTCTCATTAGTCTAGGTGGAGACTAGTTAATTCAACTATCTCTCTGCTGGATTCTCAGAGCTCGAAGGCTGCTTTATTTAAACAGGAATATGTCCCTGTTACAGAACTTTACTAAAATAATGTATTTTTCTGTCTCGTTAGCGCAAAAGTCTCTTTTGCATCAAATTCAAAACCCACTAGTGGCTGTTATTAACGCAATGCTATTTACAGGAGAAAACATGACAAAATATGTTATTGGCCTTTAGAAAGTATGTGATAAGGCTTAACATGACATTAAGCCTGGGAATCATCAAACTCTGTTAAAACCGAGTTAATAAATGTTAATAAACCAGGCAGAAAAAAATGATCACTTCTTATTACTATGATTTTATGATCTAAGTCATCAAGATTCCAGTAATAACTTATCAGGGGCAAAATGTGTTTGCTTGATGCAATGCAAAAATTAATGCGACTGTTAATAACGCATTCATTCCTACATCACGATCGCATTGCTAATATTTCTACCATAGTGTTCTGTAATATCAATTATTCCAGAGCCATATGATATAAATAAATTAACACCATTGATGCCTGTGGATATCAAAGTATACCACAGATATTAAAGGGGTTTAAAGACAAAAAAATTATACTACCTACCCCCCTTGACTGCCTTAGTAGCTAGGGAAGCATTACCAATCAGATTGCTTGATGTACCACGTGTTTCGCTCTCGTTAAGATGGCATCATAGATTGAGAGGGCTTAGGTAGCCTCAGTGACAAACTGTGGTGAGGATAAGCACAGCCATCCTTTCATTTGTGTGGAGCCTGGCATCTGTAAAGATCTAGGCATTTGGAGTTCTCTATGGTCCTATTATGGTCGAACTCTATTAAGGGGTTTCACTGTTTCTAACAGGGAGCTTCAGATTCTTACCGACAGGGTTCGGGGGTTATTTAGATTTTTTTGATAATCAGGAAGTTATATTTTTGGACCAACACCTCAGGGGTGGAAGAGGTGGTGATTGGTTTGGGGGCACAGTTATAGCGCTGGATTTAGATGCTTGGGTAAGAACATTTGTATCAGGGCAAGGTATGTTCCGGGGGTTTCAAACCGATTCAATTACTCATTGTCTTGTATGCAATTGCTGTAGTTCCATAAGTTTGCCCCAGAGGTGTATCAGCATGGAAAGTAATGCCCCAAGCATTGTGGGACCTAGTGGCAGACCTTTAATGGATTTTGTGTGGGCATGGGGCATCTGTTGTATCAGGTGCATTGGTAGCTTATGTAGCTGCCTAATGGGAAGATTTGGATCTGGTACGGATGCTGGGTTAACAGGTTGACATAGTTGGCAGTTCAGTTAGTGGGGATATCATTCTTTATAAGGTTAGTAGTTACATAGTTACATAGTAGATAAGGTTGAAAAAAGACATACGTCCATCAAGTTCAACTTATGCAAAATTTAGACAACAGATACTTTATCCTATATCTATACTTACTTATTGATCCAGAGGAAGGCAAACAAAAAACCCTATTAAGGGGAAAAATACATTCCTTCCTGACTCCAAGAATTGGCAATCGGATTAATCCCTGGTTCAACATTCTTCCCATGTTTACTTATTTGGTATATCCTTGTATACCTTTCCTTTCTACAAAGATGTCCAACCTTTTTTTTAACAAATTTATTGCATCTGCCATCACAGTCTCCATGGGTAATGAATTCCACATTTTAACTGCCCTTACTGTAAAGAACTCTTTCCTTTGTTGCTGGTGAAATCTCCTTTCCTCCAACCTAAAGGGATGCCCGAGTCATTTGTACTGCCCTTGGGATGAATAGTTCATTTGAAAGCTCCGTGTACTGTCCCCGAATATATTTGTATATAGTTATCATATAACCTCTTAGACGCCTCTTTTCTAATGTAAATAAATCTAATTGAGCTAGCCTCTCCTCATAAGATAGATTGTCCATCCCCTTTATTAATTTGGTGTCTCTTCTCTGCACTCTCTCTAGTTCCAGAATGTCTTTTCTAAGGAGTGGCGCCCAAAATTGTACTCCATACTCAAGGTGTGGTCTTACTAATGCTTTGTCAAGGGGCATAATTATGTTTAATTCCCTTCCATCCATTGCCCGTTTAATGCAAGATAAGATCTTGTTTCCCTTTGCAGCTACTGCATGACTTTGGGCACTATTGCTAAGCCTGTTGTCTACAAGCATTCCTAAATCATTCTCCATCAAGGATTCCCCCTATTTATCCCCATTTAATGTGTAAGTCGCCCGTTTATTCTTGCATTCCAAATGCATAACCTTACATTTATCTGTATTAAACCTCATCTGCCATTTACCTGCCCACGTTTCCAGTTTCTCCAAGTACTTCTGGAGAGAAATTACATCCTGCTCTGATTCTTCTACCTTACAAAATTTAGTATCATCAGCAAAGATGGAGACATTGCTCTCGAGGCCAACCTCAAGGTCATTAATAAACAAGTTAAAAAGCAAGGGTCCCAGTAACCGATCCCTGAGGTACTCTACTCACGACTTTACCCCAACCTGAAAAATTTCCATTTATGACAACCCTCTGTTTTCTATCCTTCAACCAATGTTCAATCTAGGTGCATACATTATTACGGAGTTCAATTTGCTTTCTTTTGTACACCAACCTCTTGTGTGGAACCAACCTCTTGTGTGACACCAACCTCTTGTGTGGAACCGTATCAAAATCTTTTTAAGACCACATCAACTGCATTACCCTGGTCTAAATTCCTTCTTACCTCCTCAAAGAAACAAATTAGGTTAGTTTGGCATATTTTATCCTTCATAAATCCAGGCTGACTATTACTAATGATTTTGTTTTCCATTAGGTATTCCTGAATATTATCCCGTATTAAACCTTCAAGTAGTTTCCCCACTATTGAAGTCAGGCTTACAGGTCTGTAATTCCCTGGTTGTGATCTAGCTCCGTTTTTTAATATAGGCGCCACATCTGCTTTACGACAATCTTGTGGTACTAAGCCTAGGAAATTGAGTCTTTGAATATTAAATATAATGGTATGGCTATTACTGAACTTAACTCCTTGAGAACTCTTGGATGTATACCATCGGGACCAGGTGCCTTATATACTTTAATTTGTTCAAGCCGCTTATGAACTTCTTCCTCAGTTAACCAATTGTTCATTAATATGGAGGTTGTGGCTTCCTCCTGTGGCACTACTATTGAAATTGATTCTTCCCTTATAAACACAGAGGCAAAGAATTTGTTTAATACCTCTGCTTTTTCGTTATCTCCAATAATCTGCCTGCCCATCTCACACTGAAGAGTTCTATATTTTCTTTTCAAATTGTTTTGTTATTAAGGTGCTTAAATAACTTTTTAGGGTTGATCTTACTTTCTATTGCAATCCTTTATTCATTATCCATTTTTGCTAATTTGATTGCCCTTTTGCAATTTTTGTTACATTCCTTATAATTCTGATACGATGCCTCCGTCCGTTCTGACTTAAATAATCTAAACGCCTTCCTCTTCTTGTCCATTTCCTCCCCTACCTGTTTATTTAGCCACATTGGTATTGACTTATTTCTTTTATACTTATTACCCAATGGTATAAACTGATAAGTGTGCTTTTCTAACAATGTTTTAAAGACTGCCCATTTATCTTCTACATTTTTCCCTGCAAAAACATCATCCCAATGTATTACTTGTAGATTAGCCCTCAGTTTATTAAAATCTGCTTATCTAAAGTTTAAGGTCTTTGTTGAACCCAAGTAATCTGTTTTTTGATCATTTATTTCAAATGAGACCATGTTATGATCACTGTTACCCAAATTTTTCAGGACTTGAATATTGGTTATTACTTCTACATTGTTTGATATTACCAAATCCAGTATTGTCCCTCTCCTGGTTGGTTCCTCAATAATTTGGGCCATATAATTGTCTTTAATTGCCCCAAAATCCTGTTTCCTTTTGTTGTAATACTAATCTCATTGCCCCAGTCTATGTCTGGATAATTAAGATCACCCATTATGCAAATATGACCTAGTTTTGATGCCTTTTCCATTTGCAAATGTATTTTAGCTTCCTCAATCTCACAGATATTTGGTGGTTTATAGCATATCCCTACAAACATGTTCTTTATACTTTTACCTCCACTGCTAATTTCTATCCACAAGGTCTCTACATTTTCATCATTCCCTTCATAAACATCTTCCCTTATTATAGGCTTTAGATCCAGTTTAACATATAAACATACTCCACCTGCTCTTCTATTTGCTCGATCCTTCCGAAAAAGGGAATAACCCTCTAAATTAACTGCCCAGTCATGAGTTTCACCCCACCATGTTTCAGTAATGCCTATGATATCGTACTGCTCACTTGCAGCTATTAATTCAAGCTCCCCCATTTTATCTGTCAGGTTTCTTGCATTAGCAAGCATGCATTTCAGTTTTTTTTCAGTCTGTACTTTTATCTTATCTGCTCCTTCCTTACTGCGCCAACTTTGTTTAGTCTTTAGAAGTTTTCTATTATTATCTCTATGTACTATTGGTGTCTCACTGCTTGTCAAACTCCACTTGCCCATATTCTACCTCCAAAACCCCTTGTTTCCTCTTCTATTGTATTTAGTTTGTTATCTGTTTCATTTACCTCCTCTCTCCATCCTAGTTTAAACTCTCCTCCAACCTTTTTAACATTATCCCCCCTAGCACAGAAGATAACTCTTCATTGAGGTGCAATCCGTCCCTAGAATATAGATGGCACCTCTCAGAAAGGAGTCCAGTGCTTTAAAACCCCCAAACCCTCCTTCCTACACAATTTTCTTAGCCATGCATTAACCTCCCTAATCTCTGACTGTCTCCCTGCGGTTGCGCATGGCACTGATAGTATTTCAGAAAATACTACCTTGGCGGTCCTTGCCTTAAGCTTTTGGCCTAGATCCCTGAAATAATTTTTTAGGACCCTCCATCTTTCACTAACTTTGTCATTGGTGCCAACATGCACCAAGACCGCTGGGTCAATCCCAGCCCCCTCCCCCCACCACAATCTTTCTAACCGATCCGCAATGTGCCGAACCCGAGTACCCGGGAGACAACAAACTGTTCAGTTCATGCGGTCATGGCAACAGATTGCCCTATTTACCTTCCTAATAATGGAGTCCCCTACCACCACAATCTTTCTTGGTATCTGAGCATCCTGAGTTTCCTCTGTGTCGGAGGAACTATTCCCCTGGCTGCTAGAGGAATCAGTCTCCCCCAGCCTTGCCATTTCTGCCCTGACACTCCCTATATCTTCACTCAATATGGCAAATCTATTGGGATGGGTCAGCTCAGAAATGACCTGCCTCTCCCTATTGCCCCTGCTTCCCCTTCTGTTACCCAGCTACCTACCTGTGCTTCACTAACAGCAACCAAGCTACCTACCTGCTCCTCACTAACAGCCCCACCATCTGCACCACTAGTCGAAGCAAGGGCCTGCTCAATGAGCTCTAAATCCCTTTCAAGATTGCCAATGTCCTACAATATTGCAAGTTGCCTCTTCAGATCAGCAATCTCTGACTCTAAAGAGACCACCCGCTCACACTTCTCACTGCGGTATGCTCCTTGGAACAGCTGCTCCAAGTGCACATACATGTGGCAAGATGTGCATTGAGTGGCATTTTCAATCCTGCTCATTATAGCAAATATGAAGTTTATAAGTATTAACATTAAACTGTACTCCAATATACTATACCTTTTTTAAACGCTTCTGGATCTAACTGTACACTTCGAATAACCAGAACTTAAATCAATCACACAGACCTGTAGACGCAAGCTCAGAATTCGTTAGAAGCCTCTGTTTAAAAAAAAAAGAAAAAAAGTAGGATGTATTTAAATATTTTGTGGTGTGAATAGTGGTGGCTTAAAAGGCTATTAGTAGTGTAGACTGGAAGGAGGGTTTGGTGCGGGTTATTCCTGATGTTTATTCCTCCCAGTTTGAAGAAATGTTATTGAATGTGGCCATTGTTGCAGCACCATTTGAGCTATGAGGATAAGCGAAAGGTGTGTGCCTCGAAGAAGGGGGGGGGGGGCTGCAGTTTGTCTTTTGCGGATGTGGTCGTGGGTGCAGATTATGTTCATTTCCTGGTACATGGTTCAATACTGATTAGTTGGGCAGGTGCTCATGGGTGCAGATAGGCAGCTTGAGCTGAGTTTTGATTTACCCAGTAAGGCGGTTAAAAGAAGTTCTAGATATTAGGCCTCTAATGCTGGGCCTATTGTTGGTTCATGTCCAGGGTGAACGTTTTGCTAGGTTACAGTTTCAGCACATTTTTTAGTTGTGCCTTCAGCTGCTTTAACATAGGAGCAGTGACTGAAGCAGTCCGGCTGGGTTTGGGTAGTGATATAAAGACAATAAGTCATAAATTATGCTAAGCCTTGATTGTTTCTGAAGGAGCTTCAAGGTTTAGCTTAATTTACTACACTAGGATCTTTGGTCTCTATTCCATACGGTGAGAAGTAATTACTGCACACCTAACAATGTGTTAATTTCAATTCACTTAAATTAAATGTAACACTTTCTTCACTGTATACAACATTTCTCAGTATAGGGCACATTTACCAAGAATTTAACCTTGCTAACAAATATAGGGTAAAGTGCCGGTACGGGTTATCACACCCATTCTGATGTTTTCTCATATTCAAGTCAATGGAAGTTAACACCAGAACGAGTGTGATAACCTGTAACAATACTAAATATATGTGTTAGTGAGGTTAAGTTTCTGGTAGAGCTGATCAGGAGCTACAGTGCTTACAGTATATCTCCAAGCTACTGCTTCTTACAGTGAAAGTCAGTGATTCAACTATCAGGTATCTGTTAAAGAACAAGTTTTCGATTTGCTTCTGGATCAGTTGCCTCTTAAACTGCAACTTGTGGATGGAGGCAATGAGAGTTCAAATTTAGAGATTTAAAGAGAGGCTAATCTGATATGTTCTTTGGGACTGATACAGTACTTCTTCTCTAAATTAGTATGGGGCATGATTTTATTGACAAATGACATTGAGTAATTTAATACAGTGACCATGACCTTCTGAATGCTTGGTTGTAAGTCAGAAGCAAAATCAATTGTGCCAGCTTGTGTCAAAGTCGCTTTAATAATACACATTTCCCAACACCATCTCTCTTTTATAGGATTAATACATTCCAAATAGTCCATAAGATGTCTGGTTTTAAAATGTACTTTTTATTTAGGAGAAACCTATTTTTTCTAGAAACCACACAAGCATGTTCATTATTATACAACAGCAACACATATAATTCTGGATAACTTGTGAGATAATAATTTTGTAAATGAATACAATTGTCCATCTTTTTTTTTTTTTTTTACAAAAGATTATTTAACTCTATACTCTGCAATTTTGATTAGAAATTGGTTTCATGGCACCTTCAGCTGAGTCTTTTGAAAGCCTTTTAGTAGGTTCCGCTATTTAGGATGATAAATGGCCAGTACATTGCAAGCTAAGTGGTACAAATGTCCTACAGCTAATTATTTTTGTAGCTCTCTTGGAAAGAAAGAATTGCCTACAGGACCTAGAAAACAAGAGAGGAGAAAAAGAGGGGAAAGTACTTGCATCAACCATCAATGAAAAGAGTCCAGAATGTTTTCCAACAGTTGTGACCTCACAAAATAATTGAAACCTACAGTATAGCAATACACGAAATTGTGAACATTTAGGATGCATTGTCCCTTTCTGACAAATGAAAATGTCTTAAGCTCCCTTCAAGGTTTCCATTTTTTGATCAGGCTTACAAAGACTCAGTCGACATGCTTTAAAAACGATCAAAGGACAATCAATTTTGTTTGGAAACAGCCTTCAGCAAAGCTCTTTTGCTATTCTTTTATGCAGTCAATCTTATGGAAGAATGCTGAAAATTGCTCTCCACTGGATCTTAACAAAATGTTAAAGAAAAATAAATACTAACAGAGAAGAAAAAAACAAGTTAAATTATCCCCACTACTCTCATTCCACAAGAAAATAACAGAAGTGTGGTTTTGTTTCACTTATCATTTACTTTTACTTCTTTGCTTTATGTCAGAGTTGTGCAAAATACTGTCAAACAAACCCCCCTTTCTCTGTGTTTTATTTTAAAATGCCACAGATGCTGGAAAGAGGAGCCCCCTGTCTTCTCTTCTCAGCTCCACTCACAGCATGGGGCCTGCATGCTTTTCTACCCCATTGTTTCGCAACTTAATAAAGAAAAAAAAGGAGGAGGAAGGATAGAGTAAAAAAAAAAAAAAAAAGCACAAAAGCAGTTGAAAAACATGCTTAATAACAAATCCCAAATAATTTACCAAAGGCTGGACAGAAGGGGGTTGATTGCACAGACTGCACGTTTTTCTATGGGATGAGAAGGTGTTCTCTTTTTAATTTGAAAGTTGTGTATGGGACGTTACTACTTAAAACCAAGTTATACACATCATTTCTTTCTTCTCTTACCAAATATGTTTTTTGCGATTTTACTGCCTATTTTTGCTGTGCTTCCTTTGGGATGGTGTCTACAGGTGAGCTATTGTCATTGCAATCATCCAGTGAAATATGAGGAAGATGGCCTGCCAAATTCACATAGACAAACCAGGCATCTTCAACATCACCGATCTTCAAGAAGACACCGCTTAAGAGGTAAGAACTGTATTTATCACCCAAGGCACCATGTAGCATATCTCACAAACACCCACATTCCTCAATTATATTGTTCTAGTTGGTATAGGCATTAAGTCAAATGTGGAAAAATTCAGGACAAAAAAATATGCACTTATTAATTTAAATTAGATTTTATCTATAATACTTATGGTGCATGTATGTTGCCTGACAATTGCTCTTTTGCCTTGAGAATGGCAACAATCGATTATTTTTTTAGCACTAACACTACAGTATATCTTATCAATGTAATTCAATAATGTGTCACTGTATCCACATTATCCACGTACTATCCATATAGTGATGTGATATAGTTTACACATTATATAATGTAGTGAACAGAATGTTTGCGTTAATACAAATGGTTTCTAAATTGATAGATCTTGTTAAGACATTCCATCAACCATTTTTACCACCATTGATATGCAAGATATTCCCAGGAGCCACAGTGTAAGTAGGTATATTAATTAATATGTAGCACAGAGTAATGTTTTAAAAATAATAGGAAATGTAATGTACACTTAAGTTATCTGCACATTAATAATGTAGTAGTTTAGAAGTAGAAGCCTAACACTTTAAAATGAAAGATGGCTGAAAAAAGTTACTTGGATTGATGTATCAAACTAAAAGTGGTGCAACTCGGACCCAAAAAACTGCGAAATATATAGCAAAGACAAAATACCATTAAAATCAGTAGGATTTTTCTTTGATACTGTACATCTGGTGAATTATTTTTGCCCCATAATTGAACCGTGTTTGAAATGAAACCTGTATGTAATCACCTAAATGTGTTTGGCGTGTATGGATACAAGTTTGAGAAACCTAGGCAACGTTGTAGCTACAGTAGCCACATGAATATTATAAGTGTTTGTCCTCAACCATTTTTGGGTAGCTGGAGGGTGCAGCTATATCTAGACAGCGACAAGTGCTGCCAACCTGATATGGTTTATTATATGTACTATAGATAAAATGCTTTGATGAGTTTGTCTGTATACATGACATACCAAATTGTACGTAAACGAAGCCCTTGCAAAGACTCGGGTACATTTGCTCAATGATTTATATTTGTTGACTAACTAGCTAATTATGAACTTATCGTATGATTTTAATAGGCTTAGCGAATCCATATAAACACATGGGAATAGCAGAAAACAGCAGAACATTTCGAAAGTTTTTGAAATGGCATTAAAAGCTCAAAGACTATACATGAGAATATATATATATATGTGTATATATATATATATATATATATATATATATATATATATATATATATATATATATATATATATATATATAAAACAAGTCTGTGTGCTAGGGCACTCCTATTAAGTTGAGACCAAAGTGTCACAGAAATGGGAATAAGTACAATATCAGAGATCAAGCACTCTTGAGATTTTCCTAAAAGTGTTTATTTAAGGTGTTTGATGTTTCGGTCCCTATTTGGACCATTGTATATATTAAAGGTTATTTGTTAAAGTTTCCCTGGCTGCAACACAGAAGCAAAAAAAAATGTTAAAAAATAAAAATAAAAAAAGATAAAAAAATTCCATTAAAAACAATCAGGATTTGTTTTAATGAATCCGGTGTCTTTCTTTTGCAGCCAGGAGATTTTGCAAACTGTGGAGCCTATGCAGTAAGCGCCGATAAGCGCTTTTCACCAAAAAGGCCTACTGCTATTCAGTAAGCCCTGATAAGTCACCGATAAAAGCCCTTTTCGTCAACTTTTTTTCCGACAAAAAAAAAAATCTCCAAACGAGCGGTGAGAAGCCACTTATGGCAGGTTTTCAAACTCGTACAATTCAAGTAGCACTGATTAGCTTATCAAGGCTAATCGCGGCTACAGAATAGAGATTTCCTCTCAAAATCCTCCCACCAAGAAAAGTTGTCAGGAAGGTGGTGAGAAGCTGCCGAAAAGCGGAGAGTGTGGACTTTTTCCAGCATTTTTCCAGCATCGGATTGATGCCGGGAGTCTCCTGAGCGGATACCCATTAAAATCCGCACCGGTGGTCCCCGGCATGAATCCCATGCAATGAAAATGCATTTATAGGCAACTTCATTACCTTAGTGGCTAACTGCCAAGGCAATGAAGGGGTTAAGGAACAACAGAAGCTTTATTGGGGGCAGAGGGGGTGAGTGAAGCAGGTACTTGGCCCTTCACTCACCTCCTCTGCCCCCAATAAAAATTACAATACTGTATGTACTAATCACCAATACACAACCCACCCCCTGTGCCCCCACATAAAAGCATTTTTTATTTTTTTATACACATGATTGATACCAGAGGTTGGTGGGGGTCCCCATGGGTTTCTGGGGGCCCTCATGTTGTCCCTGTGGGTGGTACCCGCGGGTCCTCAGGTGGTCCCCACGGGTTTCTGGGGGCCCTCGGATGGTCCCCATGGGTGTCCAGGGGTCCTCGGGTGGTCCCCGTGGGTGTACAAGGATCCTCAGGTGGTCCCTGTGGGTGTCCACTGGCCTGCGGTACCAATTTTTTTTAACACATTGCAATAAATACAACCCCCCCCATACATACAGTACAATAATGGGCAACATTAATATTATCCAAATATGGATAATAGCTCTTTTGCCCATAATAAAATCAACATTAGCCAGCTACAATAAATAAGGTAAATACAACGTTCAACTTATCCCTGCCATCATGAAGGGCATCCTCATCAGCATACTGCAGGTCCATGTCCTCCATTGTCAGAAATACAAGAAAAAATACAATCTAATGTCCCTTAACCCCTTAATCAGCTTAGCGGTTAATAACCACTATAGTAATTAAGGGGTTAACCCCTGTCCCACGCTACCCACCCAGGAGGCCTAAGCACCAACCCCGGACCTACTATACCCACCCTGTACCCAATGATTGGAAAAGTGTCATATCATACCCATATAATATGGGTATGACAAGTGTCATGGGAGACCAGGTTTATCAACACCTTTTTATACCAGGATCATTGATTGAGCAAAGCAAGGAGGTAAAATAAATTGTAATTTATTTCAGCAAAAACATACACACAATGTAACACAGTTTACAGGGTTAACACCCTTACTAGGAACGGGGCTAACGAATAAATCTATCCTCAAAACGAAATTCACAAAAAGGACCTCTGTAGGAGCCCTTTCCAATGACCGGTAGGTATTCATGAAAGTCCTGGAACTGATTTCGGCATGCAATGCCAGGCGCGACCGCTACGTTCTTCAAAAGTTGGACAGAATAATTCTTGAGTCAAAATCTTTGAAGCCGGCTCGCGTCTATTCGGTACAGAGCATCTTTGAATTTGCCGCTGTTGGTTTGCCGCTTGGAATCTGCGCTTCTCATTGGCTGCAAGGCTCCTTATGGGTTTCAGTGTCCACATCACAAACCACTACAGCCTATCAGAGTGTGGGAATTCCTCTGCCAGCCAATCACCGATTTTCCGGTATTGTAAAGCCAGGTGGGTACCATTTTCAGTCTGTCAAGGGGCATTCGCCAACTTGGCACCTCTGCCTCTTTGCATTCTGAGCCCACCCACTGTCCAGGCTCCACAGAGTCTGGGCTCTGGAAAATGGTGGCCGGATAGCCCTGTGTTAGCCCAGGATGCGGGTACTCAAGCAGAACTGCAGTACCCCTCCTGTTCTGACACCTTGGCATCCCTGAGGCTTTCAAGTCAGGACTTCGCACAGACCCATATGCACCAAGCTTGGTAGCCATCTGGTCTCTGGGAATCCATGACTTGGAAATCCCACAGTTCATTCACAGGTTATCAGTACATATACCTATTAAATGTAACTCGTTAATAAAATATACTGTGTCCTGTCTTCTGTGTGGTATAGATGTATAAGTCCATATTCTGGTGTCAGGGATGGAGTTAGTGTATATATTACCTACACTCACTAGCCTCATACTTGGCACACTTTAGAAAAATAACTTTTAAAACTTTTACCCACACAAAACCACTCTCAGTTTTATCACTTAGCTGGAGTTCTATATTAGGTGCAGGGTACCTGGGCATGTATCTTTGTACGTCTTTTTATACTAGGGACCCCTATGTATACTAGGGCCCCCGTGTATGATTGCACGTATACATTAGCCCCTTCCTGCCAGTTTACCTTGTCTGGAAGATGCTGCAGCAGGAATCCTGGCGGTGAGTCGTAATAGCGTTTTCAGAGTCTGAATTTGCCCGGAGCAATGTGCTTGGCTGTATCCGAGAATCTCACTAGATTACCGGATCCAACTCCTGGGGTATCCCACAACTCTGGAACCCCGATACATAGACACATTCTGTAAAGACTTTCTCTGACAAACCCACCCTGAAACTTACAGCCTAGAAATCTAAAAGTCCCAGCATCCCAGGAAAGGCAAAACACACATAATTCTTTAATGTCGCATAATTTGCACACAGTTAGTAATGCATTTAGGACATCTGGGTCCAGGAGCTGACACTCTAGGACCCCAACACATGGATTGGGGGTAATCAAGTGGGCTGAACCTTTATTAGTGAGCCTGGTTAACCCCTTCATCGTCACAATAAGCCACTATATCACTCAATGATCAATCTAATAAAAACATTTAAGGCCAACAATACACAATAATCACATGAAAATAGAAGCACCTAAAAACCCCAACAATAAAAGAACTAAATAGCCTAATAGTACAAATCACAAATAATTATCTATCACCAAAATAGCTAAATTATTACAATTATGTTATTCCAAAACAATACAAATAAATCAACAACTATCCAAGAAAACTATTAAGCAAATAAAACCACTAGCCAACAAAACAATTAATTAATTTACAACACTTGCCAACAAAACAATTAAATAATTTACAACCCTAGCCAACAAAACAATTAATTAATTAAAACCAGTAGCCGACAAAACAATTAAATAATTAAAAACGCTAACCAATCCTAAAATGTCCTAAAAATAAGCCATCCAAATTCAAAACAATTTAATTCAAACAATAAACAGAAATCGAAAAAATAACAATCAATAGAAAACAAGCATTTGCCAAAAAATGCATTATCTGTCACTGTATTTATCTGTACCCTAGGTACAGATTAATACATTATCAGTCAATGGGCAGTGCAAAACATTAAAAGAAACAAATACAATAAAAAAACCTGTAAAAATAAAATAACATACATTCAATATTTTTCTTACCTTTAGAAGTGTTGGCCGTCCGAATCCCGGCGTTTCTGGAATTTCTCGTACCTCAACGTCATCAAAGTCAATCCAACACCATCCATCTTGAAGATCCGGAACAGGTAACAAAAATCTTCTTTCTTTTATCCTCTATCACCGTCTTCTTTCTTCATCTGTCATTATTTTCTTCTTTTCTTTAATCTTCTTTCTTCATCTGTCAATCCAAAACCCCATGATAAATCCAGAACAGGATGTTCTCTCAGCATCTTTTTGAGGTAAAATGAGACGTACAGGCCTTATATATGGCCTGTGACATCACATTTTATGGTCAGATGGTACAGCACCAATCTGATTGGATGCTGTATCATGTGTCCACCTCTATATATATTTTTTTAGGATGTGACGTCATTTGCACTGGAGGTACGTCATGTCATTCAAACCACATGGCTATATCACATGGTTTTACAGCTAATGGGATTGAAGACATTAGTTCAAAAGGATGTGATGTCACTTTAGGTGATGATGTCACATCCTTTTAAACTAATGTAACCTATCACATGGTACAGCAATCAATGGATTGTCTTCAATCTCCCTTGGAGATGACGTCACATCCTTAAAAAGAAAATAGAAGCGGTCACATGATACAGCGTCCAATCAGATTGGAGCTGTACCATCTGACCATAAAATGTGATGTCACAGGCCATATATAAGGCCTGTATGTCTCATTTTACCTCAAGAAGCCGATGAGAGAACATCCTGTTCTGGATTTACCATGGGGTTTTGGATTGACAGATGAAGAAAGAAGATTAAAGAAAAGATAGAATTACAGAAGAAGATAAAAGAAGGTGATAGAAGATAAAACAAAGAAGAATTTTGTTACCTGTTCCAGATCTTCAAGTTGGATAGCGTTGGATTTACTTTGATGACATCACTGTACGAGAGATTGCAGAATCTCCAGGATTCAGAGGGTCAACGCTTCTAAAGGTAAGAAAAATATTGAATGTATGTAATTTTATTTTTACATGTTTTTTATTGTATTTGTTTGTTTTAATGTGTTTCTTTGCCCTTTGACTGATAATGTATTAATCTGTGCCCGTCTAGGGTACCGATAAATACAGTAACACGCAATACTTTTTTGGCAAAAGCTTGTTTTCTATTGATTGTTATTTTTTCTTTTTCTGTTTATTGTTTGGCTTAAATTGTTTGTAATTTGGGTAGCTTGTTTTTTTTCATTTTCCGATTGTTTAGCGTTTTGAATAAATTATTTATTTTGTTGGCTACTGGTTTAAATTCATTAGTTGTTTTTGTGGCTAGTGTTTAAAATGAATAAATTGTTTTGTTGGTTAGCCCTCAGCGGGATGCCGGCTACCCGCTTACCCACACTGCGTCTTCCCTAATGGCCCGGCATGGTCCCCGCTTGTAGCGGAGGTAGGGGGGCAAGGGTATGACCTGGCTACTTTCACAAGCACCTGAACACCCCAATTAAATAAATAAAAGCACTAGAACCGGCTTCGTGGCCTAAGGTCGTGTATTCACATCCCCACCTCAGCCCAGCGGTCCGGTCCCGGTTTGTGGCGAGCACGTCCATTACACACTGCCCCTGTAGCATTGAAAGTGAGGGACATAATCAGGACGCAGCAGCATTCTGATCACAGGTGGTCTGGGATCAGACACCTGCAGCAAAGAGACTATCTTCCTGGTGGGACACTCCAACTGGATACCACCCCACGCGGAGGCGGACTCAGTGCGGACGACTTCATCGCTGGATCAGCGGATCCCATCTGTCTTGTTGCTGGCACGCCCGGGGGCTGGAGCACCCGGCAGGTACTTAACTACACCAAATGCACAAACCCTACACTTAGTCTAGTAGGCAGCGCTGTCTCACACATTGGGGTTGGTGTGGGACTCTGAGGACAAGGTGTTGGGAACACGGTGGGGGGTTACGGCTGTGCGAGGCCTGGCGGGTAGCTGTACCATATTAGTGCTCATTAGAAATGTTTATGCTATAAGTGTTGATAGTAAAGGCTGTTATTTTATATTATGTGTGTTATTATTATTAATGGTTCCTGTGAGGGGCTCCTCCCACTACATTGGGATCCCTCGCAGGTGGAGGTGCTGCACTGAGACTATAATTAGATCACCCGAGGCTCCCAGGGTGGAGGCTTGGGCCCACTGTGAGCCAACAGGTAACGGGAGCACCGGTTGCCTCTTTAGTTAGGGAGAAAGGGGGCTACAGGTATATCTTTTATTATTGTGTATTTTTGGCCTTCATGCTTTTTTATTAGGGTTACCAGTGGCTGCTATAGTGGCCTATCATGCCCATATTATATGGGTATGATATACCACTATGCCATCAAATAGGTAGAGGGTGGGTATAGTGGTCCTGGGGTCAGTGCTCAGGCCTCCTGGGTGGGTAGCAGGGAGTGTGGGTTAATCCCTTAATTACTATATTGGTTATTAACCGCTTCAGTGATAAAGGGGTTAGGGGCCATTCAATTGTATTATTTCTTGTATTCTTTCTGGCAACGGAGGACATGGACCTGTAGTATGCTGATAAGGAGCCACCGGGAGCCTCCAGCAATCCGGTCGCCTTCCCTACTGCTGCAACAACTCCTGCAATGCTAGCGAAGGTAAGGGGGAGCCGGGGGAAGCACAGAGGGGGACCTGGCTACATCTGCAAACCCTGGTAACAGTGCAGGCAGTGCCAGTACCAATAATCGTGGGTATTCCCCACATGAAGCAGCTGTCTTGAGTGACAGGGGAGGAGGTGGGCTAAGGCCTGTCTTCTGCCCAATCCTGGGCTCAGACCTTGGACCTTCCCCCTCTGTTCTTAAGGGACTGCACACCTAAATTTAGACAGTGTCTCTTCCCCTGTGAGAGATGGGCACTCACACAGAAGTGTACTAAGCATTGGCACCTGCTGTCCCCTCCCCTTGGGGGCGTGAGGAGTGATACCTTACCCCTGACTCTATTAGGGAGTCAGGGAAGAGCAAGGACTGCCCGGGTGCCCTTGGCCTGTGGTGGATGTCCAGGGACCATCCTGAGGTTTGAGACCTATTTGGCTGTGCTGAAGCAGATACCAGTTGTGTTGCTGTGTATGCAGAAAGGAAAAAAGTATTCCAGTTAACTATACTCCTGCCTGGTGTGCAATCTATCTGGGGGAGTGGAAGTAAGTTCTACTGCAAGGATTGTCTCCACAACACTGGAGCCTGCAGCAGATGGAGGCGCTGTACCATGTGAGATAAAGATCAGTATGCTACCCCAGAAACCTGTCCTGTCTTCCCCAATGACACAGGCCAAAAAAAAAAAATTTGGTTCAAACTTTAATAAAAAATCATGGGGCTTTGTGAGGCAGCGAGTATGCTGGGTGATGTAGTCTTTGGGTATCAAAAGCTATAGGGGAAAGAACAGGCAACAAGAGCCCTATTTAAACAAAAGAAAACACACACACACCACCCCGCCCGAAGCTGATGAAGCAGGGAGGGAGCTGCAGATGCGGGTAAGTACTCTTGGAACCCCTGATCGCGGCAGCCATTTTGTTTAAAAAAAATGTTTAAATTGGAGCCACGCTGAGACCGCGTTATAATCGGATCCGCGTTGTAGCGGATCGCGCTATAATGGGGTTGAGCTGTACTTTAATCCGAATTAGGGAAAGGAAAAAATAAGTTTGTCGTATGTTAATGCTTATACAGTATATACTATTAGTGTGTGTACAGTATATGTATATGTTTCTGGGAGTGTAATATTCATGCATAGGTTGCGGCTCGCTAAATATTTTGGACAAATAATTTCTTTATAAAATGGCTCTTCTTCCTACTCTGTTCCAGGATTCTGCACCTGAGCTGTCGACGTGTCTTACCTAAATATATTTTATTACATGTACAGGTTGCCATGTAAATGGCGCTTACTATCTGACAATTAATAAAATGTCGGATGGCATACATTTTAATGTTGTCCCAGTTTGGGAAGGTCTTAGTAGGTTTTAATCTGGGAAGGCTTTGCATCTGGGACATTTGCTTGCAGATTTCTAGTACAGTACTTATATTGGACCCTACAAATATTGGATTTTCTACAGCCTGTGGTATGTGTTATTGGACCAATACAGAGCTCATAATACATAGTATGTCCCACTTTACAACTATTCAAATATGAAATTCATTTAGACTATGGATTTTTGTCAGTACATTCTTGTAAAAGTGCTAAAGGTCACTTCAGTCCACCTAACAGGAACACAGTACTGTTTCAATGTAACTTTTCTGGAGTAAAACATATTTGGTTATGCAGAAGTGGAGATCTGACTTAGGTTGTGATGATCCAAGATAGAAATGTGTAACTTTTTCACAAAAGGTTGTCAACACAGCATAATAACAGTTGCAATTTTTTTTGTTGCAAAAACAGCAAAGTCTGGCATTTTTATTTGGTCACACGATTAATGTGCAGGTGATCTATTATTGCACATAACAAAACGTGGTGACAATGATGACATTTCACTATTTTTACACATTTTTACATTTTAATCACAATTTGCAAATTCAATGAAAAATATGCAGGTAATAAATTGATATTGGCTGGGTAGGGTCATTCCTTAATCATAGTTACTGAATGGAATAAAAGAAACATGTTAGAAAATGTAAGTCAAAATAAATACTAGTAGTAAGCTGATTTCAGATTTAAAGTCTATATTTGAATACAATGATCCATTTTTGGATACTATCCCTGCTGTAGTAATATTTCCTGTCTTTTCTTTTCTACTAAAAGATGTTGTACTATAACCTTTGTGAAACACTGACGTGGCATCCTGTTTTGGAAGATTCAAGGAAAAGGGACAATTGTTACATTCTTTTAAAACAAAAAAATCTGATCCTTGTTTGAAGATTTGAAATTGAACTTGCTGTCAGTGCCTACTGGGCTTCATTTGAATATCCATCAATACTTAACTCTTAAGGGTTTTCAATCACAAGCACTTACTGTGGTGAAACATACATACAGTGTATGGGGTCTCCTAGGTACAAATATTATGCAAAATTGGACCCAGCAGCACCAGATTTACCAATGAAATACTATTAAAAGCAATTAGATTTGTACCTTTGAGAAATCTAGTACAGATTATTTTTTGCAGCTGGTAGCCTTTGATAAATAACATGCCATACATACTCAGATTGTAATCCAGTATTATATGCTTAAACTTTTACATTTTATACATTAAACCCTTAATTCATATAAACATCCTACTCATTATATTCTGAAATTAACTATTAGTCTATTAACTATTGTGTTCTTTTGTTTATGATCTGAAGTTCACAATGACACCATTGGCATGCAGTAGTATGTCACTGTAACATACGGCTTACAAATGTATCCACGCAAATTGTATTTCGTTTTGATTTGATCTGATTTGATCATCTGCTGCTGAACCACAATACACAATAGTGTGCATATCAGGACATATTACACCGTGTCATGATTTATTTAACAAAAGTAAAGCCAAAATGGAGAAGCTATGTGTGAAAAACTAAGTATTCCTTATGATTCAATAGCTTGTAGAACCACCTTTAGCAGCAATAACTTGAAGTAATTGTTTTCTGTATGACTTTATCAGTCTCTCACATCGTTGTGGAGGAATTTTGCCCCACTCTTCTTTACTGGATTTGCCAATCAAATGTGACATCACAGGCCATATTTAAGGCTGTGACGTCTCATTTGAGCTCAAGAAGCCGGCGAGGCAACATCGTGGATTTAACATGGGGTTGGATTGACAGATGAAGAAAGAAGATAAAGAAAACAAAGAAATGGACATAGATGAAGAAAGAAGAAGGTGATACCAGATGAAAGAAAGAAGAATTTTGTTACCTGGTCCCGATCTTCACCGTGGATGGCGTTGGATTTTGTTCCGTGACGTCACCGGAGGAGAGCTTGCTGACTCCCCGGGATTCGGAGGGCGAACGCTTCTAAAGGTAAGATCAATATTGAATATATGTACTTTTATTTTGACAGGTTTTTGGATTTTTAAGTTTTTCAATTCCAATTGACTGCTAATATATTAATCTGTACCTGTTTATGGTACACATGAATACAGTAATAGACAATGCATTTTTTGGCAAATTCATTTTTGTCTATTGACGGTTATATTTTTCTATGTGTGTGTATTGTTTTGATTCAATTGTGTTTAATTGTGATGGCTTGTTTTGATTTGTATTTTTTACAGATTGTTTAGCGTTTTTATTTAATGATGTAATTTGTTGGTTAATGGTTAAATGTATGTGTTGCCTAGTGGATGTATTAATTAATTGATGTGTTGGTTGCTGCTTTTACAGTATACTGTTGTGATGGCTTGTTTTCATTTGTATTTTTTTACATATTGTTGGGCGTTTATATTTAATGATGTACTATAATTTGTTGGCTAATGGTTTAATTTATGTGTTTTAAAAAAAAGAGAAAATGGCCTCTGCTCAGCATTAGAGTATTAGTATACTAAGGGATGCAGTAGGGATAGTTGAAAGGGTAGAAAAAAAAGTAAGGTCATTACCGAAAAGGAATATAATTACATCAAAGTCAAGAATCCAAAAACAGCTAATTTTTACAGCATTCCAAAGCTGCATAAAAATCCACTGCATCCAACTGGAAGACCAATAGTGTCCGGTATAAACTCCTTGTCAGAATATGCAAGTGTATATTTAGATACAGTACTGAGACCTTTTGTGACCTGTCTCCCATTGTACACAAAAGGCACAACAGATGTACTTAGAAAATTGGATGGTATACAGGTCACACCCAATACATTTTTGGCGACATTGGATGTTGAATCATTATATACAAGTATTCAACATCCAATTGGTGTTGCCTCAGTGTCTCACTTTTTGAGAGCAAAAGGTACTGAATTTTTCAAGCACAATGAGCTTGTAGTTGGTCTATTGAAGTTTGTGCTATCCCACAATTATTTCTTATTCAACTGTAAATATTATCACCAGCTACAAGGCACGGCTATGAGCAACATGTGTGCCCCCACGTATGCAAATATCTATTTAGGGTGGTGGGAGGGAACCCATGTCTTTTGTCAAGAAATGTCCCTCCACACACAGCACATCGAATTGTGGACACGCTACATTGATGATGTTATGGTGTTGTGGGGGGGGGGGGAGGGGTGGGGGAGGGGGCTGAGTTGCAATTTCATGCATTTGTCCAGATGCTCAATAACAACACTTTCAATTTGAGACTGACAAGTGAAATTGACTCAAATAAAATCGTATTCATTGATTTGGAGATCATGAAGGACAAAGATGGGACAGTACAAACTACTGTACATACAAAACAAACAGCTACTAACAACTTGCTTTTGGCAGCAAGCCATCATCCTAAACCTCTTATTAATGGGATACCAGTGGGTCAATTTTTAAGAGCAAAACGAAATTGCTCAACAATACCCAATTTTGAGGAACAATCTGTAATTATGCGACTAAAGTTTTCCAACAGAGGCTATAGTCGAACCTGCATAGATAAAGCATACAAGAAGGTTAAAAAACTGAATGTAGTACCTTATTGTATGATAAGACCAACTATAATACCGACAATAATCCGATCCGTATTATCGGTACTTATAATAAACTAATGACACACTGGCATATCCTGTTGGAAGATATAGATCTGAAAAAGGCTCTTCATGAATTTCCATCTATAACTTACAGACGCCCACAAAATTTGGCTGATCAACTGGTACATAGCCATTATCAAACACAGAGAAGTGATACATGGTTAAAATCTAAAACAGTAGGCACTTTTTCCTGTGGCAGGTGCAAGGCATGCAAATACATTAACACCTTTAAAACTTTTTACAATTGGAACAATACCAAAAGTTTCCAAATTAAGAAATTTACCAATTGCAAAACTATGATTATTAGCAATAAGTTACCTTGCTACCTGCTCCTGTGGGGTCAAATACGTCAGCAAGACCACACGCCAATTTAGATGACGTATTTTGGAGCATATCACCAAAATAAGAAATAACAATGATACCCTCATAGCTAGACATGTTAATACAGTGCATAGAGGTAATGCATCATGCCTTAAATTTCAGGGAATAAATCACATCTCCCTAGGAATAAGAAAGGGAGACCTGGATAAGGTCCTTTTAAAGTAAAAACACAATGGATATATACCTTGGGTTCTTTGACCCCACAAGGTCTCAATTATGGATATAAATACACAGTAAAATTCTTATATATTATCTTGAAAAGGGGTCATTTAGTTTAACCCTTTGGCCAAAGCATTGTAAGCCTGTGATCCATGACAAGGCAGACCCTGTTCACAGGTCCTAACACTACCAGATAAAATACTAATATACCTCTATTAGGATTAACATTCTTATTTAACTCTATTAGGAGGGAGAAAGACCAACATTGGATCTATATCCAGTAGATATCCTCTTTTTCAAGAGAATATATAAGTATTTTACTGTGTATTTTTGTCATATTGGATGTAGCATTGGGCTTCTCTGTCGCTTGTTGTATACATTTGCCACAGTCAATAGCTCTGCTTTTTGACACTTATATACATATATATTTTGTGGGGGCACGGGGTTCCCAAAAAGAGCTTGTTGGGGTTCTGTGTGTTGTTTCTCAATGAGGGATATGTCTACACAGCTTTTCAATAAGCAAGGTATGATTTTAGTAGCCTGGATTTGACCTGTGTTTTGTCTATAAGATCACTTCCATTAGGGCATTTTTAAACATTAAGATATGAATGCATATTTCACGTAAGAACAACTAATTTGGATATGAAGGGAAATAAAACTTTATTTTTAAATATCTCAAAATAATTTCTCAAATAACTTTTTTCAGTGGAAATATTCCAACTAGGATTCTACCGAAAGTAGAAAATATTAAAACATGATGCAAGTCACATTATCATGTACGTCTAGGGCACCCCATTTAACCTATACCAATTTTTAGCCCTATCTAGAGAGGGCAAATCATCAGAAAATGGGTTGTAACAACTATTCATGTGTTACTATACATAGTGATACTCATTGATTTTATTTTATAAAACAATACTTACTCTTTGGAGGCGATAACCTCTTTGGATGTGCAAAACACAACTGCAAAATAAAGTAAAATTAAATAAAAATACAATAAGTATAAAGAACAAACCGTGATGATTAAATACATATTATTAAATCATAATACAATGCACTGATAATTTGAAGTGCAAACTCTGTATGGGAGTCTTAGCACTGTTGGTATATGACTATATGGGGATCGGTGTTTGGCATCACAAAGAGCCATATTTTCTAAGTCCGTGAATAATCAATAAGAAGTGCCATTCATTTCCAAATACTGATCTGGAATTATGTTCAAATTACATATGAGTTCTACTAACACCCTAAATGTGACTACGTTTTGATATAACAGGATGATTTACAATTGATGTTTATAATATCAATAGTATACATAATATTTTTGGCATCTTATGTAATCATACTGTATATACCTTATCAACCTTTATGAACCTATTTAATATTGTTTTACATTTAGGGATTGTTCCTATTTTTAACCTAGGGTTGTCTATTATGTTCCACAATATCATGCTCCTTATAAACTATAATGCAGCATAAAGCTAACGTACTTATGCTTTGATTAAAAACGGGTTGTTATGGTAACCAAGAAGCATAAATAGTTTTCAGGATCAGAGTCCTGCCCTCCCCCGCAGGAGCCCGTGTAGAAGGAAACGGCCGGCGGGTAGAGATGACGTCACGGTCATCTGATCATTAGCGCTTCTGCAACACAAGGTTGCATGCTATGTACTATACAGCAATATCTGGCTTACAAACACTACAGAGCTAGCTAAACTAAGATGTGGGCTCACGAGGCAACCTATAGTATAGAAAGTATCAATACTTATAAAACCACCCATGATCGGATTTAGGGAGAGTATACAGGTATAACTGTCTCTGTTTATCCCTTCACAGCTAATCATTTCTGATACAAAAGTAGCAGCTGAATCTTTGTGTCACGGCAACAACTGCTACAAATAATAGAACTGTGATACGTTCTTTTTCTCCTGCAAACTAACAGGAGCAAATCTGTTAAGTCTATTTATAGTACTTAGTTACTAACATCATTAACCATGTTTGGGTTTAGGGAGAGTATATAGTTATTACTAGCTTTGCTAACTCTTTGAAACTCCACAGTCAATTATTATTGATACTAAAGTAGCAGCTGAACCCTTGTGCCTCACGGATATAACTGCTACAAATAAGAGCACTATGAGGTACAGTATTTGCTTTCCCCTATAAACCAATAGGACAAAATCTGTTAAGTCTATTTACAATGCTTATTCAGCTATCAAACTATCTTCTTAGTTAAGTATATACAATTATGAACCTAGCCACTGCAAATGTCGGATGGTTACTTATATAGCCACATAATTAGTTTATGCATTGGCAGCTCTGTGCCCAGAGGGACATCACAATAACACTTATTGCTGTGGTTTTCTAAGTGATTTAACTTGAATACCTTTACTTTTTTCTGTCAGGCAGCAATTATATATTTTATTGTGTGGAGTATTTGTTGTTATAAACAACACATTGCCTCTAACATGTAAAATCTTTCCACAGTTTGTTTTCACATTGTACTGTATGTATGCACTTAATGATAATTATTATTTATTCACGATCATTTAATTGATTAGTCCCTTTAGGCAGATACTTATATCTCTGATATTGATTAGAGTCAGAGTTCTAGTATGAAGTTATCTATATATCTGGCTAACCTGTGGTCAAGGCATTAACTCAATACTGATCATTAAGGGAATTGCTGTATAAGTGCTAATTTAGGTTTTAATCACTGTGTTTTCTATAAATTATACTAGTAAATATTATTTCAATTTAGTGGAGATGGGGTTACCCTTATATAGGGAAGCCATCTCTTACCAGTACTTGTAGTTACATGTTTCACTTAATTTGTGTGTTGCCTAGTAAATGTATTAATTAATTGTTTGCTACTGCTTTATATATGGAATGTATTGTTTGGTTAGTGGTGTGAATTCTTTAATTGATTGTCTAGTGGTGTGATTTATTTAATTGATTTGCTAGTGGTTTTATTTCTTTGATTAGTTGGCTAGTGGCTTTATTTATGTAATTAATTGATTGACTATTACTTTTAATTTTACAGTTTGGGGGTTTAGGTGCTTGTTGTATACTGTAGGTTTTATTATTGTGTATTTTGGATAAACAGGCGTTTATATTAGAGTGACCATTGACTGCTATAGTACAGTAGCTTATCATGCCCATATTATATGGGTAAGATTTACTATTATAACAATAAATGGGTACAGGGTGGGTATAGTGGGTCCGAGGTGGGTGGTTAAGCCTACCGGGTGGGTAGTGGGGCAGAGTGTGTTAACCCCTTAATTACTATAGTGGTTATTAACCGCTATGGTGATTAAGGGGCTTGGGGCCATTAGAATGTATTTTGCTATGTTTTTTTCTGGCAACGGAGGACATGAACCTGCAGTAAATTGACGAGGATGCCCTTCATATTGCCAGGGGTAAGTAGAACGGTTTTATTTATGCTGCATGGCTAATGTTGTGTTTAATAATGGGCAAATAATCTATTATCCATATCTGGATAATAGCTATTTTGCCCATTGCTGTACTCTTCGTGGTAAGGAAAGATGTGAGAAAAAGAAAAAGCAATATAGTGAATGAAGTACGTTCACAATATATCATAAGCACATAAAGATGGTAAGATATGCACTTACATTCAAGTGCCTATACCAAGCATGTAAAGGTATCTTTTGCTGTAATTTCCCCTCCGTATGGTAATAAAGGATTTCAAGAGGGACTTCTTTTAAAAGCTCCAGCTTTATATAAATTCAGGTGTAAGTTAACACATGACAGTGTAAAATACAAAGGGACAGAACAGTTCATGTGCATTGCTCCGGTTTTCATGACATCCACCGCCGATCCAGCCGGTGTTCTACGTCACTTCCGTTTTTTGGTGTTGCACTGGTCCTCCCGGCAACCCTACGCGTTTCGAAGAAGGACCGCTGGAGGCCACAGCCTAGCAGGAACCACCCGGAGGCCCCCAAAGACCCGTGGGTACCCCCTGGGGTGCACTGTGGGGCCTGTGGACACCTCCGGGGACCCCCACTGGCTTGTGGTATTAATCCTGTGTTTATAAAAAAAAAATATTGGTTTTACAGCATGTGGGGGCACGGGGTGGGGTGTGTATTGGTGCTTAGTAGATATTTAATTTTAAACACTACAGTTATGTAGCAGGGGGTCTCCGGAGCAGAACCGTATTGATATCAAGTCCGGGAACCCCCTGCTTCCCGAGATACAGGCCCCGTTATGGGGTGCCGGTATCACCTATGCATGGAAATGTTACTGCACGTCTATTACAGAAAAGCAGACCCTGGTAGGACTCACACAGCAGGGACCCCTGCTGTGTTAATACGATGGGCCATTATAGTCTGCACTGGTCAAACGTGTGAAGATCACGGGAAATTCTCAAAAATCCATTTCCAGATTTGTTCCAATAATGGCCGCTGCATCTGTAAATAGTTATTATTCCAGCTCTTAGATGCCTCTTTTCTAATGTAAACAAATCGATTTTAGCATAAGTCAGATAATGCTCTTTATTAATTTGGTGGCTTTTCTCTGCACTTTTTCTAGTTCCATGATGTTTTTTTTTATGGTGTGGTGCCCAAAAAAGGTACTACCATTGGCATAAAGTCCAAAGAAGTTTAATTTCTTGTAACTGAGCAGCAACGGTTTGACTGTCATATCATAATAGAGTTTTACATGTGCTACAGGTTACATTCTTTTGAAAATGCCGTGAAGCCATCTTTTGCTCGTTGTCAAGGACGCATGAAGCTTAATTCATATGCATGGGGATTCAAGTTTCTGTGGCATGAAGACAGCTTCATGCTACCGTATATTGAATAGGAGCCTTTATGAACCTGTAATCTGTAACTGAAATCCCCCTTCCCTCCCCCAAAATATTGCAGTTAACACCACATATATAATAAAAATACCTCCCAAAATGTAAGTAAATATATTATTTAAATACAAGCTCATTGGATCAGAACATTTGACCCCCAAAGTATACGTTTCTTGAAATTGCTAGGGTTTTTGCAATACCCGGGTAGACATTGCCATAGATATTATTATTATTATTATTATTATTATTATTATTATTATTATTATTATTATTATTGCTATAGACTAATTGAGGAGCTGGAGAAAACCTGCCTTATTTTATAGGTTTAAAAATAACATTAAAAAAGATACTATTAAGCATCTTTTTGTCATTCCACTTTACTGTTTATCCAGAATATGCAGAATGAACACAGAAACATTAAAACCGCTTCAGTTTACCCAGCACTGAGTACATCTGAATATCTCTACACCTGAACAAACAAGGTAGGAGAGGTTCTCCTACAGTAACTGTTAGTCATGTCTCTTTTATTTGTCAAATCTCCAGTATTCAAACGTCTTCGATAAATAGGGATAAACGTTATTGTTCTTAATAAAGCAGCAATCTTTTATTTGTTTTGTTATTTTTGGGGTGCTGAGGGGTAGTTATAGTACCCATTGCTTATGTACTGTATGGTACCAGGGGAGTTCCCAGGCGCTGTTACATAGTCCCCATGGATATCCTGGTTCAAGAGATGTATGTAGATTGTTTTGTGCCTGTTTTTACACAAACAAATACAACTATATCCGAAAGGATTAGAGACATTGCCTATGCGATCACCAACAGAAAGCTGCAATGTCATCTCTCGATGATGTCACAGATTTTTAGTGGCTGCTGGAGCAAGCCCTGTCCCTGCAGCCATTTTTAATCTTCCAGTTTGCCCGGTGGACATCTGACTAACCACTCCTGGTCCGGAAGGCGAAGGACCACGGATAAGAAACACAGTTCAGGTACAAAAAAAAGGGAGAGGGCAGAACTGCTTCTTTAAACAAGTGAGGCTTTTAATTGGACAGTACCACCTTGCATCAAACTGCACTTTTATCATAGACATATGAGCCTATATTTACTAAGTAATGCTATTAAATAAGACTCATTCTGGTGCTAGAAGACAACTTATGGACCAATAACATTAATGGATTGTAAGGTGTCTTATGGAATATCACCTTTTAGAATATGTGGCCCAATCTATCAAACAAATCTCATATAATTTCACTGTAAAAAAAACACATACCTTATGATTAGAAAATTATCATTCTAACCTCTACCATGCTTACTGTTTGATTAAGTATGGAATTTAAGGTTCAACAACATTTTATAACCTGCATGTTATTGCTAATCATAATTAATAGTCTTACAGATTCTATGTAAATATAAAGCTTATTTTAAAACCTACCCTGCAGAGGAGCACGCAATATGTTCCAGGGCCCTCTAGAAGGGAAGTATTTAAGTTTTGTGGACAATGCCCTATAATTTTCTGTCAACACCCAATCAAGCCAAGTATATCCTGTAATGAACTGAAAAAAATTGCTCTGTAAGATTATGCTTTATGTACAACAGGGATATGCATTATATATTATATTTGTATCCCTCAAATATCTGTTCTGAAAGAGCCCCTCAGTTATCATACTGACTGAAATAAAAAAATAATAAAAAATTCTATATAACTCTGCCAATTTCCAACCATTTAAAAAACTCGTGACTTGGAGGATTGCTAAGAATCCACCAATGGATTGCTGAATCCACTAATGGGATTCCACTAATCCATCCATGGGTTGTATCCAAATCCGTTTGTGGATTTTACACCATGTAACGGAATTTGGGAGTCACATCAGTGCAAATCCATGAAACGGATTTGGGAGGATTTGCCCATCTCTAACCTCTTTTATTACTGGAACCCTTTGGTTTGAAAGATAATGTTTGAAAGTCCATACAAAAGCAATAGTACATTAATGTGTAAACATTCTTACCATGCCGTACGATGAAAACATGGTGACCTCTTTTTCAAGTTCTCCGTATATATTGCAGTTGTAGGAATGTTACCATATTAATGGACAGTTGCTTTTGAATGGAATTTCAACGTCTTCTGCTGCATAATATACTATTTGGTAGCATGAATTGATTGTTTCTGGCTGAGGCGTGCTAGTACCATGTACATTTTACGATTACTGTTCGAGAGATCAACACTGTAACAATCTAGTGGACATTTTTTTTTTTTCAATGTTTTTATTAGGCATTTAGATAATACAACAGTCCTGACAGATATCATAGCCTAACAATTTTCCAAAACATATTTTTTTGGGGGGGGAAAAGAATGGCAACCTAAGTTGTCAAAGAAAAAGGGGAGTGCCTTCTTAGAGGGAAGGCAGAGAGGGAGGTGGTGTGAGAGATGAGGGGGTGTGAGGGAGGGGGAAGTAGGGGGGGGGAGGGGTTTTGTCGTCCCATTTGGCTGTTAAGGCTTTTCTGGTGAGAGTCGTTTGAGTTTTCCCTTATGGAGGGGGAGTGGGCCTCCCGCCCACCTGGGTTGGTTGGCGCGCTCTAGTAAGGTGGGACCAAGGTTCCCAGATAGCCTCAAAGGCCGGGGTTTTTTGTCTGATGTTGGCTGTTAGCCTCTCCATAGTCATCACTTCCCCAATCCTTTTTTTAATCATGTTTAGCGCAGGCGTAGTTGTTTTCCTCCAGGAGGCCCCAATACAGCATCTCGCCGCAGTGAGAATGAAGGATATTAATTTCCTGGTGGGCCGAACAATATTCGGCATGGGTGCAGCCAACAGGAAGGTCAGTGGTTCAATAGGAACTTCTAGGTCGGTGACCTCTTTTATCAGAATTTGGACCTTGGCCCAGTATTTCACAATTTCTGGACAGGTCCACCAGATGTGGGCCATGTCCCCTCTATTACCACAGCCTCTCCAACATTGGTCTGATGCCAGAGGGTAGATCTGGTTTAATCGTGCTGGGGTAAGATACCAGCCAAACATGATCTTATAAATGTTTTCCTTAATTGTGGTGCAAAGGGAAGTTTCTGAGGCTGCCTGCCAGATTTCCTCCCAAGTCTCTCTTTCGATATTAACGTTTAGATCAGCTGACCATCTGAGCATGTAGTAGGGGGACGTTGAGCGCATTAAGATATTGTATATGTCCGAGATAAGTCCCTTCTGGTAAGACTTGTCCTCACACAGGTGTTCAAACGTAGTGAGAGTGGGGTATTCTGGATGAGGGCAAGTAGCTCTGACAAAATTTCTAATTTGTAGGTATTTAAAGGTGTCCAATTCTGTGATTTTTAATTTGTTCCTCAGTTCTTGGTAGCTCAGGAGCTTCCCTAGGCTCAGTACGTCAGCAATCGCCTCTATACCCCGTGTGTGAAGGTGGGCGAACAGCTTAGATCCGCAACCTGAAGGGAATTTGGGGTTATTAACGAGGGGGGTGAGTTGTGAGCTTGTGGAGGAAAGGTTAAATTTATGTTTGCATCTGGACCAGGTGTCCCACGTGAATCGTGAGGCCTGTAGCTTAAGATTGCGTAAATGGCCATCTCCTCTGTTCAGGCTCCAGAGGCAGGCTTGCAGAGAAGGCAATTTGGCATACCGAGTTTCCATTCCCACCCAGCAACATCGGGTCGGATCTGAGTTCCACATTACTACCTGCCTGAGCTGTGCGGCTAGATAGTATTTATATAGATCAGGTACCCCCAACCCTCCTCTGGTTCTAGTGGTCATCAGGACTGATCTGGCGACCCTGGGTCTCTTACCCTGCCAAATGAAGTGGAGTAGTCTATTCTGTATATATTTTAGATCGGCGGCCGAGACCTGGATTGGGAGCGTCTGGAATAGGTACAGCATTCTTGGGAGTATATTCATCTTGGTAGAGGTCATCCTCCCAATCCATGAGATCTGATAACCTTCCCACCGATCTAGATCTTTTTTGATCTGGTCCCATAGTTTCGGGTTGTTATCCCTATATAGGTCCCGATAGTGCCTAGATACATTAATTCCCAGATATTTAATGCATGAGGGACACCATCGGTAGCTAAAATTTAGTTTAAGAAGTTTGACTACGGGGTCGGGAAGACTAAGATTTAGGGCCTCTGATTTGTCGCTGTCTATTTTATACCCTGATACCTTTCCAAACTCCGTCAGTTCCATCTGGAGGTTGGGGAGGGAAGTTAGGGGTTTGGTCAAGGTCAGGATAATATCGTCAGTGAATAGGGAAATTTTGTATTGTTCAGTGGCAATGGGGATACCTTGGATGTTCGGATTTTGTCTTATTTTAGTCGCCAGTGGTTCAATCGTGAGAGCGAAAAGGAGAGGGGAGAGGGGGCAACCCTGTCGGGTGCCATTTCGAATGTGGATTTGTTCCGATCCTCCACCTGATAGTCTAACTGAGGCGGATGGATTTTGGTAGAGCGCCTGGACACCCTTAAGGAAAGAGTCTCTGAATCCAAATTTTTGTAATGTTTGGTCTAGGAATAGCCAGTCGATTCTGTCAAATGCCTTCTCTGCATCTAAGCTTAATAGCATAGCTTTTGAGTCTGTAAGATGGGCATGGTCAACTAAATTAATGATTTTACGGGTATTGTCTGAGGCCTGGCGGCCCAGGACAAACCCGACCTGGTCCATGTGTACTAGTCTCGGGAGGATTGGATTAAGTCTGTTCGCCAGTATTTTACTGTATAGTTTTAGATCATTGTTCAACAGTGAGATTGGTCTATAGCTTCCGCATTGTGTGGGGTCCTTCCCTTCTTTGAGAATTATGGCCAGATTGGCGGACGACATTGAAGCTGGGATAGGACACCCTTCTAGAAATTAGTTGAACAATTGCAAAAGGTGGGTGGACAGAATGGGGAGAAACTTTTTATAATAGGCATTCGTGAAACCATCAGGGCCCGGTGCTTTAGAGATTTTGGAGGCCTTGACGGCCCTTTCTAATTCTTCCGCCGTTATTGTGGCGTTCAGGAAAAGGATTTCCTCCTCTGTTAATGAGGGGAGGTCGCAATCAGCTAGGTAGTCAATGGTAGCCGATAGCTCCTTCGGGTCTGGGCTAGCAGAGTGAGCCCTTAGATTGTATAATTTAGAGTAAAATTTAGTAAATTCCTCTGCAATTTTTTTTTCGTTATATAGAAGCTCACCAGCACTATTCCGGATCGCCGTTATTTGTGATCTTTTTTGTATGCCTCGTACAGTAGCTTGCTAGCAAGAAGTCTGTCGGCCTTGTTCCCTTTATCATAATACCTCTGACCCGTCCATTTAAGAGCTTTTTCAACACTATCCATTTGAATTATTCTTAAGTCGCTTCTGGCGGAAGTCAACTGTTTGTAAATTTTCCGGGAGGGATTATTTTTATGCTGTTGTTCTAAGCTGATTATTTTGTCTGTTAGCTCTTTGGTTTGTTTAAGTTTAGTTTTTTTCTGATGGGAGGCAATCGAGATGAAATGTCCTCTGATTGTCGCCTTATGGGCTTCCCACAAGCTTGCTGGAGAGGCAACAGTGCCCGTGTTTAACCGGAAATATTCCTTAAGGGATTTTTTGAGCTCCCGTACCGTCTCCGAGTGATTCAGTAAGGAGTCGTTAAGTCTCCAGCAATATGAGGTTGTTTTCACGAATGGAATGGACAGGGTCATGGTGATAGGAGCATGATCTGACCACGTGATTGGGCCGATGTCAGTTTCTAAGGTGGCTTCTAGAATGTTCTTGGTAGCAAGGAAGTAGTCTATACGGGAATATGTCTGGTGAGGGGCCGAGTAAAAGGTATAATCCCTTTGCCCCTGATGTTGTGTTCTCCAAATGTCCAAAAGAGAAAAGTCCCCCATAATGTCCTTGAATTTTTTCCCCAGTCTTTGTGACTGGGTGGAGTGTTGTCGCCCTAGGAGGCTTGATTTATCTTCTTTGGGGTTGAGAGCCATATTTAGGTCGCCTGCAATAAGTAGCGATGATAGGTATAGGGGGTCAATTTAATCCAGAACTGTTTTTAAGAAATCTGTCTGGTTCTCGTTTGGGGCATATAGGTTAATAAGGGCGATTGCCGAGCCTGAGAGTGAACCGTAGACCACAATAAATCTTCCCTCTTGATCTGCCTGGATTTTAGTTAGATTAAATGGGGGGCCCTGACGAATCAGAATGGCAACCCCTCTGCGTTTACTGCTGTATGAAGAGAAGTAGCTCAACGGATACGTATGCTGGAATGTTTTGGGCGGTTCCTGAGACGTGAAGTGTGTCTCCTGGAGGAAAACAACATCGCCCCCCAACCTCTTAAGCTCCTGTAGGGCCAGGCGTCTTTTTTTGGTATTGTGGAGACCCTTGACATTTAGGGAAATAAACTTTAGAGCTTTTTGGTGGGACATTCTGATTGGTATTGACGTTTGCTATTTGTAAACTCTGAGTGAAAGTGGTAGCTGGGCAGCCAAATGGGGCGGAGGGTAGGGTGGGAGGGGATCCGCTGGGATAGGATCAGCGGGGGTAGGTAGGAAGGAAGGTAGACCCTATTGGGGTCTGAAAAGTTTGAAACCGATCTGACCTACAGGCCGGTTGGGGTGGTTTAAGACCCTAGTGGGGCGGGTCCGACGACAGTCTCCAGTAAAGGTGGGCTGGGGAGAGACCCTTAGCTATTGGGAGTTACTGTCGAAACATCTAACTCGTGGGTGTCACAGATAGGTGGACTACTATCCTGTGTGGGCGTTGTGGGGGGTTGGGGGGAGGGGGGAGGGGGTAGGCGCTGGGTGGCCCAGTACTGAGGGTGGTCGGTAGGGGGTGGGTGGAGGGGGGAGGGAGGGGGGGTGAGTATTCTAGGGGGGCAAGGAGGGGGGCGGAGGGGGTAGGCGGGGAAGGGGACAGTTCATGGACAGAACCCGCTTAATGTGCACACGGCTTCTATGCTGCATATCAGGCGAACATAATGTGTACATTGACAGTTCGGTTAGGTGTATACAAGGTTAGAATGAACCTGTGATCTCTTGGGCTCTCCTGGGGTGGTGAGGTTCGGGTGTGTCTCCTCCGAGGAGTGTTCCTTGGGGTGAAAAGAAGGGAGAGGGGGGGGAGGGGGGGAGGGATTGGTGGATGAGGGGGGGGGGAAGGGTTGTGGGATGTGGGGGGAGAGGGGGTTGGGGGGGAGACCAGGGGTGAGAGGGGGGGAGAACAACTCGGACATATGTCCTGCATGATGATCATGACAAACATTGTGCCTCGTATTAGGTGGGCAGTGTGTATACAGATCTAGACAGTTTGGTTATATACAGTTTTGAGCAGAAGCAGCTCGCTCTTGGGCTTCCTTGGAGTGGCGAGAATCAAGTGTGTCTCAACAGGGAGGTGATCCGTGGGTGGGGAAGGAGGGGGTGGGGGGGGAGATTGATTGCAGGGGTAGGGGAGTGGGCTGGGGAGAGGGAAGGAGAGGGGGGCTGGGGAGGCAGGGGGGGTGTGTACTGGGGGGGGGTTGGGGATGGGGGGGGGTTAGGGGGTGGGGGAGGTGAAGAGGCATTTCACATACATATTCTGCAACAGATACAATTCATGCAATATACCACATATCAAGCAAACATAGTGTGTGCATTGTTAGTCTAATTGGACATATACAAATTCCTATATATTGCGAAGGAAAAACTAGCATCTCTTTGGCTCCTGCAGAGCAGGTGAGTTCCAGGGTGGTTTAGCATGGGGATGCTCCACGTCTGTGTAGGTGGGGCAGCTTTCGTAGAGGGGGGGGTAGGTACATGAAGGGAGGGAAGGGGGGGAGGGGGGGGGGAAAGGGAGGTAGTGAGGGAGGGGGTAGGGGAGGAAAAAAAAAAGGGGGGGGGGAGGGGGGAGGCGAGGGAGGAGGGGGAGAGGGGAAGGGAGGGAGGGGGGGAGGAGGTAAGGGGGACGGGGGGAGTGGAGGTGAGGAGGAAAGGGGGGGGGAGTGGAGGTGAGGAGGAAAGGGGGGGGGGAGGAAGGTAGTGATAGGGGGAGTAGGGGGGGAGGGGGGAGGCAAGGGGGACGGGGAGGGTAGGAGGAGGGGGGGAGGTAGGTGCCACATCTAGATTAATGTGCTGTGAGGATAAGTCTCTCAGTGGTGGGTGCGTTGAAGTGCATCAGCTGTACAAACTCGGTCTTCCAGTGATCGTCTGCTTGGTGTCAGCCCAGGTTTGTGCTGACCGGGTACTTGCGTGTGTAAGGGGTGGGGGGGGGAGGGCAGGGGTCCGGGTGTCGTGGGCAAGGGGAGGCATGCTGCCAGGACTCCCCACGGGCGCGGGGGGAGAGAGTGCTGGGGGGACCGGGATCGGGAACCAGGGACCAGGCGTGAGCGGGGAAGGAACGATCGGAGGGTAGACGTTGGGTGGAGCCTGATGATCCTCGCGGGCAGCCGTAGTCCTGCTCTGGTGATTCCATCATCGCAGGCGGGAACCTGTTGCGCCTTCTGATGACTTCAGCCAGTGCTCGTCTAGGGCGGCGGGGAGTGTCTCGTTGGTATGAGTCCTCCCCCGAAGCCATCTTGCGGAGGTATCCAGGCAGCCGCGGGGCGAAGAAGATCCACGTGGGGAGGAATGGACTCACCCGTCGCCATCTTGAGGGATCCTTGGAGTTTGAAGCGCTGTTCGTCTGGGTGGGAGCCATGATCCTCTGTGAGGTACCGGAATCGCTGTGGTTTCTTTGAGGTGGCTGGGGTTTGGTACTGGACCTGTGTCCGGACGCAGTCTTCAGCGACCTCCGGGCAGAGGAGTGGCCACGTGTGGAGGTATGGGTGCTCCCGTCGCCATTTTGGGGGGTACATATTTTCTCTTTAGGTGTTGTTTCGCATGTTATTGTAGTGTGCGAGTTAAGGGTTCCTCAGGTGTGGGCCGTGTGTTGTACTTGGTAGTCCTTTATTTTTCCCGGGACTGTCTCTGTCCCGCAATCCTCTCTGATGATCGTACGGGATGTCATCTCTTTCTCGTGGCTGGCCATCCGGCAGGTGTTCCGACTGGAAGGGCTCTAGCGGTAGTCCCAGGACTTTGGCAAGGTGCTCCATATCCTCGGGGTGTCGCAGCGTGAGGAATTTGCCCTTATGGGAGACCACCAGCTTGAAGGGGAACCCCCATTTGTAGGTTATCCCCTTCTCACGGAAGAGTAGAGTCAATGGGCGGAGGGCTTTGCGGCGGTCCACGGTCCGCTTGGACAGGTCATTGTAGACCTGCAGCTGCTCGCCTTGGAACGCGATCGTGCTCTTCCCTCTGCTTGCTGTAATCAGCCTTTCTTTAGCTGAATAGCTGTGTAGGCGCACGATCGCGTCCCGCCGACGGTTAGGGTCCTCAGAGCGGGGGCTCAGGGCCCTATGCGCCCTGTCCATCTCCAGGTCCCGCGGTTCAAGCTCGGGGCAGAGGAGGAGGAAGAAGCCAGACAGGTAGTCCCGCAGGTGCGAGGGCAATACAGCCTCAGGGATGCCGCGGATGCGCAAGTTCTGGCGGCGATCCCTATTCTCCTGGTCTTCCTGGCTGTCTTTTAAAGCGTTTATCTCGTGGCCCAGGCGAATTATTTCATCGTCTGCTTCAGATTGGTGGTGTAAGGCCTCATCTAGCCTGGTCTCCATCGTGGTTGCACGCTCCTGCAGACCATGGATGTCCTGCCTGATCTCTGCCACAGCCTCTTTTATGTTGGTTTGCAGGGAACGCTGGAGCTTGGTGAGTAACCCCTCCAGGTATTCCTTAGTAATGCCTCCGTCCACGGGTAGGGTGGTCTCAGCGGGGCTTGATGGGTCATGGGGGCCTTGTTTGCCTCTCTGGCCTGGGGTCTGGGCACCATCTTGCCTCTTACTTCCCGCCTCAGCGGGCCGCTTTGCGGGCGTAAAGAAGTTACCCACTCCCTGGGTTGAGGGGTTTTTCCCCTTAGATGTCATCTTGACAGGTTTGGGGATTTATTTGTGGGTTTTGGGAAGTTTTTTAGTGGCCTAAAACTCCTGCAAATTAGAGTTTAGTCGGAAGGGTCTCTGGAGCTCTTCCTTTCAGCCGACCGTCCTGTGTGATGTCATCGACACGCCCCCCCAATCTAGTGGACATTTTAACCACCCAATATTCACAATCTTGCAAGCTCTACGTATCTCTCTGTAACCAATGTGTACCTGGCAGATAGAAAGATGAAGGTCTATATCATGGGATGGCCAATTGTGAAATATTATGCTATATACTGTACGTCTCAAAATTTTGAAGGCGATTGCTGCAGTAAGAAAATGTTAGTGTAGGTTATCAAATAATATTTAGTAATAACATGTAATAAGTAAGGCATATGGAAGATAAAATTGACAAAGCAGTGTAAGTGTCACAAAATGATAGTGACTGATCAAAAAAAAAACAATGTAAAAAATGGCGGCTATGCTCTTGACACCATTAAAATGTCTTAACCCCTTCAGCACCTGAGGTGCCTGCAAGGAGGGCAGAAGTGGTATAAGGGGTAGAGCAGGAGGGCAGAGGTGCTCTGACGGGTAGACCAGAAGGGGCAGAGGTGGTTTGAGGGGTAGAGCAGCAAGTGCAAAAGGGACATAAGGGGTAAAGTATGAGGGGCACAAAAGGTCTAAGGGGATAGAGCAGGGGATAGAGCAGGAGGGCAGAAGGAGTTTCATGGGGCACAGCAGGAAGGTAGAGGTGGTTTGAGGAGTACAGCAGAAACTACAGGTGTGGTATAGGTGGTAAAGCATGATGGGCCCAGGACAAAACATTTCCAGTGATAGAGAAAGTGGCAGAAAGCACTTTAGTGGGTAGAGCAGGAGGAGCAGAATTGGTCTGGGGGTACAGCAGGAAGTGCAGTAGTGATAAAAGGAGTAGAGCATGAGAGTCCGGATGGGTTTAATGAGGTATAGCAGGGGAGGCAGAACGAAGGGGCAGATGGGGCTTAAGGGGTTGGCCAGGATGGGCTGAAGGGGTTTAAGGGGATAGAGCCAGAGGGGCATTAGGGATCTAAGGTGGTAGAGCAGGGGGTGCAGAGCAGGAGGGTCACAGGGGGTGCAGACCGAAGCTTGAGTAGAGCTAAAGGGTCAAGGGTGCTGCAGAAAGTAGCAAACTCACCTCTTTAAAGCTGCAGTTCAGGCAATATCCTGCATGTGTGTTTTTTTAATAAATCAGTTCTGTAGTAAGAAAAAATACTTTTAGCATTTTCTGTTTTTAAAAAAACAACGTTGAAAGACCAATTTTCTTGTATTCTATTTTAACAACCATTTACTAAGGCACTGCCCCTTCATGTCCTGTCACAAGCCCTGGCACACCCCTTTGTGAGCCTTGCCCTCCCTCTTGCACATGTCAGTGCAGGAGTGCTCATGAATATTCATGAGCTTCCACTGAGTGACAGAAACAGAGGAAATACATTCCCCATATTTAAAGATGTCGCCAAACTTTGCCGATCAATAGACGGAGAACGAATTGACCAGCAGCTGTGCAGTTCTTTAGGTAAGTAGAGATTGCTCACATGAAACTATTGAAGTAAAAAAAATATATAATTAAAAAAAAAAAAGCCTGAACTGCAGCTTTAAAAGACTCCTCTCCTTCCCTGCTCTGATTACATTATCAGACTGATTTGAGTGGAGGAGCAGAGAGGAGAGAGAGGGAAAGGGGATTATTCAATAAAGTGTGAAATGCCAATTTGACGATACCGTACGATAGTCACATAAACCCATATGTATCAAGCCATGAGTGATGCAATTCTGGGGCAACAAACTGGACCATACTGTATGTATTAAATAAACAATCCTATTAAATAGGATTTTTTTTGTTGAGGCATTAGAAACAATATTTTTGCCCTATAATTGCATTACTTTCTTTGGTACATACAGTATGGGCCATTCAACCCAAACCTGATTAATTTTTCCTTGATTACAGAACATGTAATCAAATCTTCATGGATAAAAACATGCCTTCTATTTAATATACAATACTTTGAATATCAATTAATATATCTACAGTATTTTCTATGAAAATTTGGAAGTTGTTTAACAGGCTAAGGCCACAGATTGTAGGGCTGTGAACAACTCAACTTCTTGTTGTGAATACTTTTGCCCTTTAAATCCAGGACATATCAACTCCCCCCTCCCCTCTTCTCTATTCCTGGGATAGGCCCTCAATAATCTAATGCCCTATTCCATTGACCTGAATAGGTAATATCAAAGGCATCATCCACTATCAATCATGTCTCCATTAATACAGTTTTCAATCATTTGTGTGTCAAATTGGTCATTTTGACACACCACCATTCTAAATTCACCCAATGTTTTTTATAAGGAGTATATTTCAATGTTTTTGCTGCTCCTCAGTAAAGCTCTTTTAAAAAATATCTATCGTGGCATGTAGAAAATCCTAATTTTCTGTATTAGTTGTCAATTTAGTTGCTATCCTCTAAACATTATATATATATATATTCGCTTTTCTTATACCTTGTAACCCCTTAAACTCTTATGAGATTGATCAAAAATGTTTATATGTGGCTAAAACTAAAAATATGTATTGTGAGTTTGGTTTGTAATAACATATCAATATTGTGGTTACAATTTAAAAGCTATAGTAGTAGATAAACCAGTGTTTTCCTAACATCCTTTGGGTTCCCTGGGCATCCCTAAAGGGTTCCTTGCAATTTTCAGTTTATTTGAAAGCGGTACCAAATATAGCATAATTTACAATGCATCTGATCTCTGACCTGCTATCAAAGAGGGTTGGTGTTCCGCAGAATTTCACTATATATTTATAAGCTTCTTTAGCTAAAAAAGGTTAGTAACCACTATGTTAGACCAACAGGGTCAAGTGTCCTGGGCCCGGTGGCCTTGGGGTGGCCGGCAGGCCAGCGCTGCCAGTAGGGTCCGGCCTGAGGTCAGGCCAAACTTCTGCATCAAGCTGCCACTGAGCCCTGGCTCTCCCCAGCTGCTTCCTGCCTCTTCTCACATTGAGCCACTCTTTCCCATCGGTGTGCGCTGGAAGCTGGGCACACCCAGAAGTCGGGCCCAGTTTCCGGCGCACACCGCCTGGAGAGAGAAATCCACACCTTGAATATGGAGTACAATTTTGTGCACCACTCCTTCCTTAGAAAATACATTATGGAACTAGAGAGAGTGCAAATAATAAACGGGATGGACAATCTAACTTATGAGGAGAGGCTAACTAAATTATATTTATTTACATTAGATGCCTCTTTTCTAAGAGGAAATAAGATAACCATATACAAATATATTCGGGGACAGTAAAAGGAGCTTTCAAAATAACTATCCCAAGGACAGTTCAAAGGACTCGGGTCATCCCTTAAAGTTGGAGGAAATGAGATTTCACCAGCAACAAAGGAAAGGGTTCTTTACAGTAAGGGCAGTTAAAATGTGGAATTCATTACCCATGGAGACTGTGATGGCAGATACAATAGATTGTGCCAAAAAAAGGTTGGACATCTTTTCAGAAAGGAAAGGTATACAGGGATATACCAAATAAGTAAACATGGGAAGGATGTTGATCCAGGGAGTAATCCGATTGAAAATTCTTGTAGTCAGGAAGGAATTTATTTTTCCCCTTATGAGATATCATTGGATGATATGGCTCTGGGGTTTTTTGTTTGCCTTCCTCTGGATCAATAAGTAAGTAAAGATATTGGATAAAGTATCTGTCGTCTAAATTTAGCATAGGTTGAACTTGATGGGCACATGTCTTTTTTCAACCTCCTCTACTATGTCACTATGTACCTATGTATTGGGGAGGTTGGGGTCTTTTTAATATGTATTGGGTGTGGGGGGCTTTTTAATATTCATTGGGGGGTGGGGGGCTTTTTAATATGCATTGGGAGGTGGGTGTATTTTTTAATATGTATTGGGGGTGGAGTGTGTATTTTGTAATAAGTATTGGGTGGTGGGGTCTTTTTTATATGGATTGGGGGGTCTTTTAAATATGTATTGGGGTGGGGTCTTTTAAATATGCATCGGGGTGGGTGTATTTTTAAATATGCGTTTGGAGTGGGGGATGTATTTTTTAATATGTATTGGGGTATATTTTTTTATGTTTTTGGGGGTCAGTGTGTTTTTTTTTTATATGTATTGGGGGGGTGGGGGTGGGCTGTAAGAGTCATTCATATGACAGCAACTCTAAGTAGACAGGGTCACCTGTGTGAAACCTTGGGGACCACATTGAGATTCAGATGGCTTCCACAAGATGAAAGAGAAAAATCATCTACTGTTACAAGCCTATAATGAGCTGGCTCAGCAATAATTCTGTATTGGTGCACATGGCCTCCTAAAGAGTGGCACGTGCCTCACATTGGAATTACTTTTGAATTAAAGCATGTATAATGGTTGTTCCCCCACTCTATGGGAGATTTCCCTGTTACCAGGTGAATGGTGCATGCTACCTGTAGGCTCACAAGAGGCTGAGGTTTCTGCCGATGGTAGGGGGGACTGCAGAACAGGCTTCTGGGGTACATACCCGACATTTACTCCATGGTACTCAGCGCCTCCATCTGCCGTAGGCTCCAGATGTATGAAGGTAATCTCCCACATTAGAACAGACTCCTCTCCCCCAGGAAAGATTACACACCAGGCAGAAGGTATATGAAACAGGAACCGGTTTATTCTCTCTGTACAGAACAGTCGATAGGCAGCTCTGCCCAATGCAGTCATAGCTCTGGTCTCAAACTACAGATGGTCCCTGGACCATCACTATGGGTCAAGGGCCCCCGCAGCAGTCCTAGCTCTTCCCGGATCCTCTGGCAGGACCAGGGGTATAGGTAATCACTCACTTCCCCGAAGGGAAGGAAACCTGGGCCTGCCAGTGCACAGCTGCCTGGGTGTGATACCTTATCTCTCAATGGTAGAGACTAAATAACTATAATTTAAAATGCAACCTCCTTGCGTACAGCAGGGGGACGGTACCAGGTCTGAACCCAGGATTAGGTAGAACACAGATCTGATCCTACCTCTTCCCCAGTCACTCAAAGGTACTACCTTGAGTGGGGAAACCAATGATTGGTCCCAACACTGCCTACTGTTACCAGGACTGATATGCCAGAACAGAATAGTAGCCACACCCAGCCATTGCTACACATGGATTATAGGTGTTTTAAAGGGAAGTACGATTTAGCAGTCAACATAAATACAATTCCAAGAAAAACTTAAAATAACCAAGTAGACTTTTTTTACATTTGCTTTCTGTGAAAAATAGATACATTTTTTATTTTTACAGGGTACTGTGAAATACATTTTTATTCAAGCTATTAAGCCACACTTTTATCTGCTTGACCAATAATGGGATAACGATTATTTTAAGCAAAAGAAAGAAAATAAGTGACAATTAACAATTTGCCTGTAGACACAAAAAGACATAGATTATGTAAATATCATAATAACATTTAAAATATTTGATTAATATGGAAATATTGAACGCTCAAAAAAGTGATTAAAACTACTCATACTTGGCTGATTTTTATAAAGGTATGAAACGTTAATATTTATCCATTAAGGGGGTAATTCTATGTCCACTGATATTGCAATCAGCTTAAATTGCGTAACAATTGTCCGCCAAGTTCAACTTAGCGTAAACCCTATAAAGACTTTTAATAGTGTTAGCGCAAAATTAAGCTTCTATGTATCAACACAAAAATGTATTTAATGCAGAACAGATGTTTCATTATATAGATGAACAAATATATTATTGTTTACAAAATTACATATTTACTAGTATTAGTTATGCATACAGTACAAATACACATAATTCTGTTTTCATTCAAATTGTATCAATCAGGTATACAACATAAATGGGATGTGTTAAGTTATGAGTCATCTGTATGAAGTCTTCATACATAGGATGCACATTTGTTGAAGGTTTGTTCAGCATTGAAACTTTGAGGCTCAAAATATTCTAATATAAAACCGTTTCAAAAGTTTTTTTTTTTTTTTTTTTAAATACTACTTCTTGTCTCATTTAAAATAAAGGGCATCAGCCACCTACACTTAACATATAGACATTCCACTGACATTATTGTCTTAGAAGGAACTGCCCCTTAAATGCCAGGAAACAATGTCTCTTCAAAAGATAAGGATAAACAAAAGCTAAGATAGTAAAAACTACCAAGACCATAGGATATCTTTGTTAACAAGTAACTTGGGATTGTTTTCATACTAACTGAAAATGTGAGGGACTACACATGCATCCTAACTTCTTCCCTGTAGGAAGTAGGAAACAGGACACTTTAGTGGTGGCTGATGAGGACTTATTAGTAGCAGTGTTTTCAAACTGAAGTCAGAGATGAAGGAGTGGCCCTGTGTTGCCTTTCCCCAACAGAGCTAACGGGCTGCTACAGTACGTGTAATAGAGCTCATTTGGAATGGGAAAGCGTTCTGTGCACTGTTGACATTCAGAAGTGGCTAGTTCTTGTTGAGCAGAAAGCTAATGTGGCTTTGTATGCATACCAATAACAGCAAAATACACGTTTCAACGTATCACTGGACAACAATGTCTCCCTTTTGGATTATATGCCTGGTTATAGCCTTTTCTGCAGATGTACTGCTACTGGAAGGTATGTAATAATTGGATTCAATTTAGTGCGGGTGGTAAAGGAGTTTCTGCATATGTTGGTGATTTAGAATGTGAGAATTTACAAATAAATAGATCAAATGTATTATAATCTGCAGAATCATGTACAGTAGACAACACTGTATTCTTTTTATATTTTGCATTGGATCAAATCACTTTAGCTAGCCTGCTGTATGTCTTACCCAAGTTGAAATTAAAAAGTAATAAGTATTCCACAGTAATCTTGTTTTTGTATTCTTGTTCAAGCTATTATGGAATGTAAATTGCAGCAAATTAAAATTGCCAAATGGTCTAATGTCTAACTAAAAGACTCCCCTATTAAATAAAAAAATCAAAAAAAAAATCCAGTTTCCTGCTACAGGAGAAATATTTTAGTTTGTACAGACTTCCCTTAATTGTTGTAATGTTTTGTAAGAAGCCTTTAGTATAAAACATCTGCCAGGTGGTGAGTAACAATTAAACAGAACTAGCATGTAAGTAACTGAAAACATCTCTCTGAAGAAAAGTAAAGGAATGAAATGATCACCAGGCAGGTACATGAAATGCTTTAAAATATTTATAAAACACTGCACAGTTGTATTATATAGTGAATATTATACAGATGTAGCCAGATGTACTATCCCTAGTTGCCTGCGATGCCTTCCGAATGGGACCCCTTGTTGAGAGATTTCCACTGCCAGGGGATGCCGCGGTCAAGGATGTGCGGGTTCTCCCTGTAACGCAATCAATAAGTCTGGCTACATCTGTCTATATTTGGCCAAACTTTAGGACCAAAATGTCGGTTTTTGCTATATAGATAGCCTTTTTGGTAAAGACCTTGAGTTCAAATGGCTATTTTCTATGTATTTGTCGTATAAACATTACTATACATTTACGGAGGGAATATAACATAATCAATATGTTGCAAGCAATGTCAGATATAGATTTGTTCCCAGTGATTGAAAAAAAAGTGATTCTGACACGAAGATTGAGTCTTGAAGAAAATTAACTTTTAATAAGCCAAGTACATAATAGAGGCGATAGTATAATCTTGTCCTTGTGTGAAAAAGACAAGGCACTCAAAGCTCTCCTCCCTGATCTAGACAAAGTATTAACTATCGTAGTACACTATTTATACCTATTAAAACAACTATTCAGCAACATTTACACCATATTGTTCACGTCGCTACCATTTTAATTTTCTGTCAATTCTGCAATTTTCTTCATATATTTTTAATGTATAGGCAGCAATGAAGAACAACATAGGTGGGTATTAAAGTTTCAATAGCAGTGCATCAACAAGTGAAAGTCTTTGAATGTCCATATTGTGGGACGAGCTTCCTCATAACAGCTTTCTTTGGCTATTTCATGCAGTTTTTTCATCTTTTTACCCCTTGCCCATTCCTGTTATTCTGTTTTTGTTTAATCTCATACTGCATTAGCAAGAAATGTTTAACACACCCCATGCTGTAATTGTAACATAGTGTCTTTGTCTCTGGGGGTCTTAAAGGACAACAAAATCTTGCAGCAGTCTAAAAATAATATTGAGCCATCTTACAACTTTGTCTATTGAGAAAATATTAAATAATGGTAAGTAGATACAATTGTACAGAGCAATAGTATTATTCCTTCCCCTTCCATCCAAACCATTTTAGTTCAGTGCAAGAGCTGTAGCCCAGAATAGCAGAGGTTGTGGGTTCTGATCCTGTTGGGCTTGACACCAGTACCCCCTTCATCACAATGGAGGTTTGAGGGGATATATTTACTACTTGAGACTCTACTGAATCCTTACTCAGTTCTGTCTCTCTGTCTCTCTGTCTCTGTCTCTCTGTCACTCTGTCACTCTGTCTCGTCAAAGCGTGTGAGTTACAAGGACAAACTTGCAGTTACTAGAATATGCCTTATAGTGTTAGAAATGATGGCTTTTCTCAAAGTAAAGCAACTACCATTGCTACCTATATGTTCTCTGTAAAATGCCTTTCAACTTTCTTCAGAACCCCGAGGGTTCTATCGAGCTCAGGGAGGAAAACACTGTGATATACTGCAGATGTTTAAATAATATACAGTTAAAATATGTAAGCATAGTAAGCCAAAGGAGATGCACGTGAGTACAAAATGAGCACATAATATATCAAAATAATTTTATTTTTCTCAAAAACTCACATTGAAAAACAGTCAGGGGCTGGCTGAAAATTTTGGTCCAGGGGGCAAGTCCAACTAACCAGCCAAAGAATCAGGTGACCTACACACTATTCACAGACAGATTCACTTGCACCAGATACATGCATCATACACAGACCATGCACACATACATGCCATACATTATATAATGAAAAAGCTCTGAACAGATTTTAAAAAAGCACATTAAGATCTTGATTAGGCACTTTGCTGCTGAAGAGCCATCGGATCGCGGGGGATGGTTTCATCACCCCCTGCCCCTTAGAAGCCGACCTGGTGTAACAAAGCGTGGCCCCTGCATCCCCTGACATTGGAGCCCAAACAGTAGGGTGGCCTGTGGAGTGGTGGCCATTTTCTTTGCTGGAGGTTGCTGAGGTCCGCTCGCCCCTGGGGGTTTGAGTCTGTGACGGGCTCGGGGTGTCCTGTCGGGGCTCCCACTGGGGAGTGAGACCTGTGCCAGGGGAATGGGGGAGGGGGGGGGAGAGAGACTTAAGTGTCATGGGCCGGCCCCTGTTCTGGACTGAGCCTGTATAGTGACAAAACGTCTGTCACAGGCCACTGAGGAGGAGTGGGGTGGTTGCATGTAGGTTAGGGGAGGCTCGGTAAACCCCACTGACTGGCTAACTGACTGAGCGAGATGTTATGAACTGTAGCCCTACAAATACAAGTACAAATATGAACAAAAATAAATAAAGACGCAGTCTGACCCTGTCGGGTGGAATTGCTGAGGTGGTTGCGCTTGCCTCCACCAGGCAATTATCACATATTGGACAAAGGTTCACTTATAGGGAAAGGACACAGTAGTTACCCGCAATACAAGTACTGACATTTGAAAAAAAATATCCCACAAACATTAAAAATCAACACTACAGGCTCAACCTGATCTTACCTGGGCACTCTACTGGAGAGCTGCTTGTGCAGTTAGGATTGCTTCACCCACCAGGCAATGCTTCTCACTTGGGAAAACCCCCACCTGCGGAGAATGAAGCATGAATGATGACTTTGACATTATTTCATTAAAAAGTTTAAACCGGAGGACGCATGCGCGGTGGCTGCAGTGATGGAGGACTAGACAGATAGCTCCGTTGCCCCACAGTGCCACTATAAAAAAAAATCACAGCGAAAATAGAGCGATTAAAAATAAAAAAAACAACATCTAAATCCAGGACAACTAAGTATGTCCAAAAGGACACGGAAACAGACCATCCTCAAACTTAAAGGGCTATTTCCAATCTGCTGAAATGGAGCAGGAAAACAGGCCTGTGGCCTCTACCTCGCAATATGGCTCTGACTCAGAGAGGGACATCAGGAGAGAACAGAGCAACAGCAAAGAGAGAGACTTAGTCACGAGAAGTGACCTAAAACCGATCTAAAAATTATCTTCAGGGACCTGAAATCGCTGTTCAAGGAAGAGATTAAGAGAAGGAGGAATGGCCGGATACTTTGTTGGGCCTTGGGACCATGAACAGTCTTTTGGAGTCTGATCTCAGATGATAAGTGCTGCATGTGGTTGGGGTGAGGAGCTTGTTCAGATAGCTGGGTAGCTTGCCCATAAAGAATTTAAAGGCAAGACAGGAAAGGTGAACTTTGCGCCTAGACTCTAGTGATGACCAATCTAGTTCTTTGAGCATTTTGCAGTGATGTGTGTTGTAGTTGCATTGGAGAACAAAATGACAAATTGAATTGTAGAGGGTGTCAAGTTTGCTAAGCTGGGTTTGAGGTGCCAAGCCATATACAGCTAAACCCCGTTATAACGCGCCTCGTTATACCGCGATTCGGTTATAACGCGGTTTTCCCGTGGCTCCCGTTTTTTTTAAAAAAAAAAAAAAAAAAAAAAAAATTTTTTAAAAAATTTTTTTTACATTTTTTTTTTTGCACACTGCACACACTCACTGCACACACACTGCTCATTGCTCACACTGCCACACTGCACACACACTGCACACTGCACACACACTGCTCATTGCTCACACTGACACACTGCACACACTCACTGCACACACACTGCTCATTGCTCACTGCCACACTGCACACACACTGCACACTGCACACACACTGCTCATTGCTCACACTGACACACTGCACACACACTGACCACACTCACGCACACTCACACACACTTACGCACACTCACGCACACTTACGCACACTTACAGACACTCACACACACTCACACACACACACACACACACACACACTTACACACACTTAGACACTCACACACACTCACACACACTTACACACACTTACACACACTTAGACACTCACAGACACACACTCACACACACTCACACACACTTACACACTCACAGACACTCACAGACACTCACACACACTCACACACACTTAGACACTCACAGACACTCACAGACACTCACAGACACTCACACACACTCACACACACTCACACACACTCACACACACTTACACACTCACAGACACTCACACACACTCACACACACTTACACACACTTACACACACACTCAGACACTTACCCACACTCACACACCCATATACACACACACACTTTCTCTCCCATATATACATACACACACACTCTCTCACTCTACACAGACGGGCCGCGACCAGCACCACCACCCGCTCCCCCCCCCTCCTCCCGCGCAGGCAGCGGGAGCACCGGGGACAGCGGTGGGGAGAAGAAACCCCCCGCTACAACCTCCATGCAGGCAGCATGGTTCTGAGGTAAGCGGCGACCTGAGGGGACATCCCCACTCCCATCTCCTGCCCCGCGGCCTGTCCCGAGGTGACAGGGGGAAGCGGGGACAGGAGAGACATCCCCGCTCCCATCTCCTGCCCCGCGGCCTGTCCCGAGGTGACAGGGGGAAGCGGGGACAGGAGAGACATCCCCGCTCCCATCTCCTGCCCCGCGGCCTGTCCCGAGGTGACAGGGGGAAGCGGGGACAGGAGAGACATCCCCGCTCCCATCTCCTGCCCCGCGGCCTGTCCCGAGGTGACAGGGGGAAGCGGGGACAGGAGGGACATCCCCGCTCCCATCTCCTGCCCCGCGGCCTGTCCCGAGGTGACAGGGGGAAGCGGGGACAGGAGAGACATCCCCGCTCCCATCTCCTGCCCCGCGGCCTGTCCCGAGGTGACAGGGGGAAGCGGGGACAGGAGAGACATCCCCGCTCCCATCTCCTGCCCCGCGGCCTGTCCCGCGGTGACAGGGGGAAGCGGGGAGCGGAGGGACATGCCCGCTCCCATCTCCTGTCCCGCGGGATGAATATGCGCTAAAGCGCGGCGGCCATTTTTTTTTCTCGCGACCCCGTTAGTAACGCGGTGGTCTCGGGGTGGACCCCGAGACCCGCGTTATAACGGGGTTTAGCTGTACTATGTCTCCATAGTCAATAATTGGCATTAGCATCTGCTGTGCGATACGCTTTCTGACCAGGAGACTTAGGGAGGATTTGTTCCTGTAAAGTACCCCTAGTTTGGCATAGGTCTTGGTTTTCAGGGTATCAATGTGCATCCCGAAAGTTAAGTGGGAGTCAAACCATATGCCCAGGTATTTAAAACTAGTGACGGGTTAGGGTGGTGTTAGCGTTGGTTCTAATCTGGAGCTCAGTCGCTGGAAGCTTTAAAAATTTAGTTTTGGTCCCAAATACCATTGTTACAGTCTTGTCAGTGTTTGTTTTGGGAAATCCAGTTTTCGAGTGTAAAAAAGTCTGACTGAAATATGTTTTGAAGGTCAGAGAGGCTATGGCTGTGTGCATATAGGATTGTGTCATCTGCATACATGTGTATTGAGGCTTCCTTACAAGCTGTGGGAAGATCATTAATGATAATAGAAACAGGAGAAACAATATCAGAATCCGTGGATGCCAGAGAATATAACGAATATTGAAGAGTACATATCAAGATGGTTGACATCTCTATTGCCTGATAAGACTGAGGCCAAGAGGCATCTGGATTGATGCCACAGGGCACTGCGGGCTAGGCCTCAACCAAAATACCCTCCAAGGTTTTATAATAATGATGTTTCATTATTACAGAATAAAGGATTCCCTCTGCCAGATAACACAAAACTCCCCTTCTTTGGAATTTGAGGGACTTCCACTACAGATATTTCAGGACATCTCTCCTGCTACCCTGAGTAGAAGACGAACCTTACAGCCCATAACAAAAATCCTTAGAGAGAATGATGTGCGCTCTAGGTGGACCTGTCCCTTTGGTCTATTGGTACTAAAAAAATGGGAATGCCTTCAACTTGAAGAGTCTGAAAGAAGGAGCCAATTTCCTAGAAAAATTAGGGCTGAAAGATAAATTCACCTACCAAACAGAATAGGAATCCTCTCTCGAGACGTCCTGGAGGAAAGTAAGGGGCTTTCCACGAAGCAGGGAGGAAATGGCAGCGATCTGAAACCAATTAAGAAGCTAAAGAGACAATATTGCTTTTCGGACTTTTCAACCCCACTTATTAAAACCACAGTACTATGACCCCTGGCTTTTCTACTGTAATATTCACCTATCCAGAAGGTCGGTTCGGATTTCCCCCTTCCTGCGCACATTGGAGTGATCCCGGTGGTGACTGGGACTGGATCAAAATGGAGTTGTGACATTTACAGAAAAGAAGGGGGAGAGAGCACATCTAAGCTAAATTAGGCTGGGGTTATAAGGCGAAGTGCCATTGATAGGAGGTGGATGAGGTTCAATGGTGGCCAGGGGGAGGTGTCCCAAGATTGGACCTGGAACTCAGGGGACAGAGAAATGCTGATGAGATGGGGCTTCATAACCCAGAGGTATAGCGAATTGGGATTTCATGGAGGTACACGTCTCTTGTTATTATTTTCTAGTTCTTAGGGGACGAGGTTCAGGTTTTGAAGGAAGCTGATGTTCGAAATATATGTGGAGTCCGGCAGGCAAGTAAAAATAAAGAGACCACAGGAAAGGCTCAGTACAGCTTCACCTGCCATGAGATTTCAGGGCCGAGGATCAGACTATCAAGTCCAGTACAGGGTCACACTAGCAGAGGTAGTTGAAAGGATGTAACACTATTATTTGTTTTGGGAAATCCAGATTTCGAGTCTCAAAAAGTCAGACTGAAATATGTGTTGAAGGTCGGAGAGGCTATGGCTTTGTGCATATAGGATTGTGTCATCTGCATACATGTGTATTGAAGCTTCCTTACAAGCTGTGGGAAGATCATTGATGAACACTGAGAAGAGTAGGGGCCCCAGAACAGAGCCTTGCGGGACGCCACAGGTGATATCCAGGGGGTTGGAGTTAGAGCCTGAGATGGACACATGTTGGGATCTACCTGATAGGTAGGACTGAAACCAGTTTAAAGCATGCTTCCCTATTCCAGAGCTCGGCAGTTTGTTAAGCAGGATAGTACGATCAACAGTATCAAAAGCCTTTGCAAAATCTAGGAATATTGCACCAGTGAGTTCACCCCGTTCCATTCCACACTGGATTTCATTGCAAACTAGTCCCTAGCGACAGTAATTTCGGTCATTTTTTATATGGGGAAAGACCCTTTGTTCGGAAATAGCCTGCCGTACGGAAGGTTTGGAGAAAGGTCTTTGGTTTGTTAGTGTATAGTTCAATCTGTTAATATGTTTGTTCTAAGATGTTGTGTTGCTTTCTCTTTTCATGTGATTTTGCAAATATGTTTGCTTACATGGCATGCTGTGGGGGTGACGGGAGAGGAGTTGCCCCAGCAGTCTGCATGTTCCTGACAAAAGGCGATGTGGGATTAACCCATATGGCCTTACAAGCCCCATGGATCCTGAGTGGGAGAGGCACTCAGGTTACGGTCCCATTTTTGTTTTGGACCGGCGATGATTTTTTACCCCATGAGCAGAAGAGCCTGGGTCCTTATAGACTCTCAAAGAATTGATCCTAATTTCATTTCCTCCACAATTTGTTTATTTTTTTCTTCCCTGATTGTCCTGATAATGTGGCTCTTTGAAGAGTGGTTGTGGCGCCTCCAGCAGTACAAAGGCTAGTGTTAGGGCACAGAAACTGACATGACACTGAATGTAAGCTCACATAATGTTAAAGGCTTTAATAGCCCTCAAAAGAGGGGAGTTGCTTTTACAGATTATAAGAGGAAGAGTGCAGATGTGGTGATGTTACAGGAGACACATTTTAGTTTTTTTTTTTTTATAACTTAACACATTTTAGTTTAAAAAAAAAAAAAACCTCAAAATATTTAGCAAAAATGTTAGGAATTACTTTACCTCATCAGCCAATTGCAAGAAGAGAGGAGTAGCAATGCTATTTCATAGCAGATGTTCCTGTGTAGTGGAATTGATCAAGAGAGATAAGGAAGGGAGATTCTTAATTATAGTGGGTTCAATTCAGGGACAAAAGTTAACACTGGCAAACGTCTTCGCGCCCTGTGAAAATGACCCAGAGTTGTTTACGACTTTCTTTAGTGTCCTGAACAAAATATCTATTGGATATGTGATCCTGGAGGGGGACTTTAATAAGGTGCTGGACCAGGGCTTAGATAAGAGCAGTCACATCAAGCAAGAAGGAGGGGGGTAGCAACTTTGGTTAAGGGTTTAAAGGACACCCAGTTAGTAGATATATGGATGGAGCTACATCCGGGTGAGAGGGGTTACACATTTTTCTCACACCCTCACACAAGCTATAGTAGAAATTATTACTTCTTTGTGTCTAGTAGATGTGGTTCCAATGATCTCCTCAGCGAGGATCCATGATATTTCATGGTCAGATCACGCACCAATAGAGTTACGGTACTCTCAAATTAACCTAGAAACACCATACTGTATATATCGGCTCTGATGTACTAAATACAGCAGACGTTTTTGAACTCCACTAGAAGTCTCCTGTGTTCTTCCCCTACCTCCAATATCTACTATATCCTACAGTTAAGATAATCAGGTCCAGAGAACATTTATTTACTATGCCCTCCCATTTATCGCAATACTCCTTGTGATCTGAAAACAGAGTAAGTCTAAGTTTGCACCACAATCCTCTAGGTATTCTTTTTAAAATAATAGAACAAAAAGAGAACTAACCGCTCAACCCTAATACATGTATATAGCAGTAACGAAAGTGGTGCATAGGAGGAAAATATCAATACATTAGACAAATCCTGGTCAAAGAAAACCAGGAGAAAGGCCTCCAATGATTGCACTCGACTTAAATATTATCTATCATATAATCAGCAAACTGATCATTAGTACAAGGTTGTGAACTGAGTCACTAGGGCTATGTAGTACACAATATGTGCAAAGAGACTGATCAAAATACTCAATTACAACAAAAATAATAAAATGTTATTAGTCCACAATAATGGTGCTAGATATATACATAGTGAGAATAAAAGCAGTGGGTGGTGAGATAAAGAACTACGGATATAAACTCAATTGGCTCTTTGCCAAATCAAGTTGGATTGAAGTGATCATAGAAAGGATAATCCTTAAATGTATATAACACGGGAATAGAGCGTCTAAAATTGCTCAGAGATAAGTGTCTGTTATTCTAATTTAATTATTACAGACCACATGTGGTCTACCACATATTGTATCCTTTTGTGTTTTATCAGATACAAAATGACCTCAAATGTAATGAGCTTTGTTAATTGTTTCTGTAACCCGCTTTAATATATAATCTGCAGGACGAAACAATCTCACATAGGTAGTTTGGATTACTCTGTGTGAACATCAGCACCTATTTGTCTGTGCAAAATAGGCTGTTGCTCTAACAGTAACGTATTAACTCTAAGGTGCTTGCAAAATGTAACAATCAAGTCATGTTATATCAGTATCAGTCAAACAACTTGTAACATATTGCGGTGCTTGGAATCAAACAGCACAAGAATGTTGGAGTTCTGCTTACCCCATAGGTTTATTCAAATTGCGCTTATCCTAAATTACACCGCCGAGAAAAGCATGCAATGCCAAGCAATCACACAGTGAGCCGGTATCGCAATCAAGCAGTACTTCTTTAGAGCCTCTGTTCACATAGGTTGGAGACATTAAATAGCATAACTTGTAGCACATTGCGGTGTTTGGCGTCAATCAACAGGAACACGTGGAGCTCTGTTTACACCACAAATGTATTCAAATTGTGCTCATCTTAAGCCACACTGCCCAGAGATGCGTGCAATTCCAAGCAGACGCACAGTGATAATCGGTATATCGCAATCAAGCAGTACCTCATTAAAGCCTCCGTTCACATAGGTTGTGTTGATGTATCATTATAAAAAGCAATAGTATATCAGAAAAACATCATAATGTGTAATGCCAACCACCGCTATACTACCTGGGTATGGTCCGTAGTTTAACTGCCTCTGCATCAACTCTCAACCACTGACGTCATGGTTATGACGCCTGTAAAACCCGACGTACGTTTCACATAGTACCCTACACTTGTTCAGGGGGGGAGTAGAGACCTAACGTCATGTCTCGTCTTAAATAGCCCTGATGGGGTGCAATCAAGATTTAAAGCATCTGATTGGCCACTCATCGGACGGCGCTCCAGGCTCCCTCCTCTCCTTGTTTACGAGTTTTGGGATTGGCTCATCAGCATCTCTCCCCATCCATGGAACATGATGTGACTCAATTGCGGGATGCTTTACATATCGGCATCAACTGGCAGTCTGTAGAGGCTTTTCAGAGGACTGACTCATCGCAGAGACCCTGTACCACTATGAAATCGTTTGACCAGTTTACATTCTTTTCAATTCTCTGTACTAGTGTTTTGTGCGTCTTTATGATTTACTCTTTTTAGTAGAGTTGGGCATTTTCCCAAAGTATGGCTTTAATGTGATTTCCCTGATTGTAACTTGTGGGTACAGTCACAAGTGTTTAGTCACATCATTTGCTTCATTCTGGTGTTAACTCCTCTGGTGTCCATCATTTACTGTTATTTGACACCTTATTCCAGATCAGTGTATCTTGATTCTGAATTAACCGCTATCGTTTCTGTATTGTCCAGTTACCTAAACCACTGTTACTGGTTAGGCATATATCAGAACTTCAACAGGAGAGTGGAGTGGTTGGAAGAATTGAAGGGATGTACCACAGGCCTATAGGGTCTGTGGGAAAGGGCTTGAAGAAGGGGCATTCTGGCCCCGAAACATTGCCCTACTTGTATTTATCCTTCCAACATTTTGCGTTTTTTTTTTTTCGATTTCCCTTACCCCCGTCTTTTCTTTTTTTCCTTCCTCTCCCATTCCTTTCCTTTTGTAGATATTGCTTATATCTGTTTGATTAGTTAGGCTCTCTGTAGCCTACTGCTTGGCACTGCTTGTAGCATCATCATATGTTCACAAAATACAACATTATTTATCTATTTGCATTGAACCTCTTTTGTTATTTTTTCATTATTTGTGAGTGCTGGGAAACCCCATATCCACATATCCCTTTGTTAGGAGGGTTTGAGTTCCCTCTAAGTTCCCCCGCACCATATTTCTACTGATTTATTTCCTTGATACGGTGGAGTGCTGCCTATCACCCATACTTTGTTATAGGCGTGCACCCTTTTTTATTTCCCTATGTCTTTTAGCCAGGATACAAATGCTGCACAGGCAAATATCCCTGCTAATACGCACACATTTGCTTACTCCGTTGTTGAGCTGCTCGCATTGCCACTTTGTGTGTAGGCAGGAGAGACTTCCTGTCAGAAGATCATACTCATGACACACCAAAGTAGTTAGACAAAATATTGAGACACAAAACTAATTTTGAGTTACATGCCACCACACTCGCGGAGTACTTCTGCCTGAAAAGAATAGCTATAGGATTGTGGTGCACACTTAGACCTACTCTGTTTTCAGATCAGGAGTATTGCAAGAAGTGCGTGGGCATATTAAATAAATGTTCTCTGGGCCTGATAATCTTAACTATAGAATACATACAGAAGGATCTGGTTGAAACAAATCAGAAAATTAGTAAATTAGAGGAAGCCATTAATGCCACGTTAGAAGCACCTGACATTGCTAGTCAAGAAAGAACTCGAAAGTATACTTAAATACAGTAAGGAAATTGAGAATAGGAAAAGATCCAAATTCCTACATGATGCTAGGGTCTATGACCAGGGTAAAGTCTATTCTTGGCAGTAGAAAGACTCATGCAGAGACTTAAGACGATGGGGACCACAGATATCAGTCACAAGATCCCAATTCCAACAAGATGTGACAGATTCAACGGAAAGCGATTCGTCCGTGGGCAGGGTACGTTATTTAGAACAAAAGAGACCAAAGACAAATCGAGTCTGAGCAGGAGAGCAGGAGAGCAGGAAGGAAACAGCAAAGCAAGAGGACAGTCGAGGAGAGGGATGCAGATCCGATCTCTGAATTAGTGGTAAACATCTCTGATATTTCCCTCTCCCCTTACCAAATTCAGGTACTAAACAAGGGGCACTCATATTTTCCCATTACCTCAATAGGCCCTCTTGAATTGGACGTGGAACTCGCAAAGTTTTATAGGACCTTGCATATTAAGGGATTCTTTGTGAACACCCCTCAGTCAATACAGGCCTCCATATAGATATTGCAGAAAATAGACCTTTACATATTCTATCAGTAGATTGTAAGAATTAAGGAAGCTTCAATCCAGCGGCTACTAATCATGTAATAGAAACATACATTTCACTAGTCCAAAGGGATATAGAAGGAGTCAAAAAGGCACCACCACCTTTACCTAGACATACTAATTTTACAAAGTCTGAAAGAGAAATACTCAGCAACATTGAAACCAACTCTGAGATAATTGAACCTGCAAATAAAGGTTGTGTGATTTGTTATCATGAGCAGAAGAGACTAGAGGGAAGAGATTTTATGCCAGCTATCATATGTAGCAAACTACAAGATAGTACCCCTAAATCCCACCCCTGGAATCACACATAGTATTTTATAGGTTCTCACGGCTGCATTTTAAGGGGGGGGAGGGTGATTTAGGTAAACAAAAAGATTTTCTGATAAAAAAAAGATCCTATGATTTCCGTGTTCTATACACTGCCAAAAATACATAAGAACCTGAGTAAACCACCTGGAAGCCCAATAGTGGCAGGGACTGACTATCTTTCAGCCACTTGCAATGTTCATAGATAAATTGCTTAATCCACCTCAGCCTCCTATATTCAAGATCTGATTTTCTAGAGATCGGTGGGTTCACGGTAAACGATGACACATTACTTCTTGTGATACTTGACCTATAATAGTCTGTACACATCAATTCCACATGACGATGGGATTGAATCTGTCAGACTTTTGCTGAATTCAGGTTCATTCACCCCTTATGGCCGTGCTTATAGTGCCGGCGACAGCGACGCGACAAATGACATCGCCGTCGCCATTGCAAATGTTACATTTCAAATTTAGGCGACGTCGCTGGCCAGCGAAGCACATAAAAGGGGAAGGTAGAGAAACTCTCCGATTGGCTACATTGAGAGACTGTCGCTGAAAAAAACAAATATCAGTAACTACCAGATTTTTGGTAGCACTGTCGCTCCATTGCGCCGTCGCCGTTGCGCCGTCACCGTTGCGTGCACTATAAGCGCAGACGATGCTACAATGCATTTGTTTTGACGCGACTTTCACATCGCTGTCGCTGGCACTATAAGCACAGCCTAAGAAAGAATGCTCATGATAGATTTACTTACCATTATTTTTAGGGAACATTTCTTACTATTTGAGGACTCCTATGTCCAAAAACAAGGGACGGCTATGGGATCTAACGTCGCACCCACATACGCCAATATCTTTATGATCAAATTTGAGACAGACTTTGTCATTAACCATCCACTGTACAGGATACATGGGCATATGTGGGTGCGCTACATCAATGATATATTCCTCATCTGGTACGGCACAGATCTGGAGGCTCAGATCCTGATTGAAGATCTAAATGGGGCAAGAGACACTTGGATGTACCTCCCAGATGGTTATACATTCAATCAATTTTCTAGATACCATGATCTCGATCAAAAATAATAAACTAGAATCTGACCTGTATACCAACCAAACTGACAGGAGCAATCTACTCCTGTTCACGAGTTTTCATCCCCCAGGGATTGTGAGGGTCCTGCCGTATAGCCAGTTCCTAAGGGCTAGGTGGATCATCAGTAATCCCCTCACAGTCCATCCAGACTTGATGAGATGCAGAAACAATTTGCTGATAGAGGTTATCCCAACTCACTCTTAGTGGAACAGAGAAGAAAAGCAGAAGGCCCTATGAGGGTACACTTACTGTATAAAAATGTACATGAACCAACTACTATGAGGGCGTTTTCAATCTCTTTTGTATCGAACTGCGGTACTTTGAGCACCAGGGTTAGAAAAATTATTCTCAGTCACTGGCCTCTACATTAGCAGACAAACCACTGTTCTCCTATAAAAAAGGACGTAATTTAAGCGATAATTTGATAAGAGCAGATATAGGTGGAAAAACCAAATGACAAACTTTTTTGAGAACCCCAAATTAAGATCCCGCAGGTGCAGTCACTGCAGTAGTATGCAGGAGGGCAGCCTCTTTTTTCATTCACATACAGGCAAAAAATTATTTATCAAAATATACTACACATGCTTATCCTGCAATGTCGTGTACTTAATCAAATGTCCATGTGACCTTGGGTATGTGGGTGAAACCACACAACACGTCAAAGATAGATTTAGACAGCATATAGCTGCAATTCGGAGAAGCGAAGAGGCCCCCCCTCACCTGCTGCGCATAACGTTAGCAAACTCCGTTATCAGGTCATCGATGGTGTGGAGAAAAGCCGGCGGGGAGGCAACCTCTCACGCCTATTACTCCAGAGAGAGTCGAAATGGATTAGGACACTTGGTACATTGGCACCAGAAGGGATTAATAAGGAACAAGGCTTAGAGTTTTTCTGAGTACAATGCCCTAGTGAGCCTTTTATCACACATCCCATACTAACTTGGTTTTTGCCTACCAGTGTGCCTCTCATAACCATCATTTGAACCTTTTATCTTTTTCCGCAGACCAGGGAATACAGTTGTTGTGTGGTTGTCCCTGATCTAGGGATGTGCCGTGGCCTCTCTAGATCGTCCGTCCACTTCGCTACACGCCAGGGATCCTTCTTTGACAGTGGCTATCACCTACCTCTGCCCTCCAATATATGATCTACACTACATTGTCGGCTACGCTTTACCCTGCAACTGCACACCATAGTGGGTATTCCAATGTTTGTCTACAACATTGGAAACCTGTAATAATATGATCACCTACTGTACTGTATATCACTCGTATTATTTATAATATACTCACACCAGTTGTCAGTTCTGTCATTATAGGCTTACACTGCTCTTCGCAGCTTGGTGCTTTTATGCGTATTTGTGTTTGTTTTTCTTAGTACAGTAGGTACTCTGCATCACTCAATCTGCCCTGCCAGATTCAGTATTTCATTGTAACTGGGACACTAGTGGCCTCCGCGTTTCACGGCTATCGTGTCTGTATTGTCCAGTTACCGATATCACTGTTACTGGTTAGGCATATATAAGAATTTCAACAGGAGAGAGGAGTGGTTGGAGGAATTTAAGGGAAGTACCACAGGCCTGTAGTGTCTGTGGGAATGGCTTGAAGAAGGTTAGTTTTCCCTCCCTCCCGTCTTGTTTTGTATTTGTTTTCTTACACTCCCAATTCCCTTCCCTTTGTAGATATTGCTTATATCCGTTTGGTTAGTTAGGCTCTCTGTAGCCTATTGCTTGGCACTGCTTGCAGTATCATCATACTGTATGTTCACTAAATACAAATGATCTATTAACATTGAATCTCTTCTCATTTTTTCATTATTTTTGAGTGCTGTGAACCCCAATATCCATGTAGAATTATACATTGTTACATGCTTTACATATACAAAATAAGGAGAAGAAAAAAGCCGGAATGTAGTATTGCTGCTTTAATACTGTTTATATTAAAATTTGTAGAAATCTCCCCCAAATCAAGTATTTTTTTAAACCTTGAATGAGGGGATACACCACAGAATTTACAGCTCCATGGACATCCTGAGTGAGGAGATTTTTTATTTATGTTTTGCTTTTGCCAGTACTTGGAAGGAAGTGCTAAGATACAGTAGCTGTGGGGTCACCTAATTGGAAGACATAGTGTCTTCTCACGATTGTCATGGTATTCTATTGGTCAATAGAGTAAGGCTGACCCCAGTGGCCATATTGTTCCTCATTATGGATTAGAATTATTGTAAGGGTATTTCAAAATTAAGTATCTCAGTAATTAGGAGTCCCTGTAGTTTTGAGTGCAGCGGTTCAGTGCCAGGAGGATCCCTTGCTTCAAATAATATATATATATATATATATATATATATATATATATATATATATATATATATATATATATATATATACTGTATATACCATACACCATACACTATTTAAGTTATGGTGGGTGAAAAAGGCGACAAGAAACCTCCACCATATAGCAAATAAAAAGATGACTTGTGAGCACATTCACATGTCTTAGACAGCGAGAACTAGCTTATAAGGGTTCCATGTAAAAATGGTTTTCAGGCCAAAGGAGACACGGTGTCCTCATTTGCATGTCATTTCCCATAAACCCTTGCTGCAGTGGAAGCACTGTATGCTAGGTGATAATGGTGAAACGCAGAGTTGTCTAAGACATGTGAATGTGCTCACAAGTGATCTTTTTATTTGAGATACAGTATATTAATATTAATATATATGTAATAAAATGAAATAAAAAAACGAGAATGGATTTTTAATAGCTTTACAAATTTAAGCACAGAATGTACTTTCTTCTTTAAGGATAACTTACACTTAGTTCTAAATGAGTTACACATGTAGCAACCATGGCTGAGTTTCAGTGACCAGTGGGTTAGAAAATGTTTTTTTTTTTTTTTTATAAAGAACCTGAACATGTTTAAAGTATTTTTAAATCAATAATTTTTTTTTAAAGAAAATATTTGAGAATTTCACTTTGAAGTAATTGATTACAAGAACAAAGAAAATGAAAGGCAATATTGTAGAAAAAATATGTGCCAAGTAATTGTATGTTAAAATAATGCTTTTAACTGGAACTGACTGCTTTTTTAAAACAGATTTTTCCTGTCTCATATTTTAGTAGAAATACACAGAGGTCTGTGCAACTGTAGTACAGACCTCAGTGTATTAAAAAGCAGTCAGTTCCTGCTAAGTGTTTAGCCATGCAAAATACTAATTACTGTATTTCCTATGGAAAGACATTCCACAGAAAACAGAAACAACAAGAACAATGAAAAAGAAATGCTGGTAAATAAAACCACATCATTTTCAGTTTGAATTCATCCTGTGACCATATGTCTCTGGAGATTAAAAGACAATCTCTAATTTTTATAATTGAAACCTTTGTAAATGTGCTAGGGGGAAGGATGTTAAAAAGGTTGGAGGCGATTTTAAACAAGGAAGGAGGGGGTGGGGGGCTAGAAACAGGTAATGAACTAGACAGAATAGATAGGAATTGGGAAATAGCTAGGGGTCATGCAGGGAGAATGGAGGGAAATGGGAGTTTGCCAAGCAGGGAGACAAACATATTAAATGTAGATAATACTAGAAAACTTCTAAAGACTAAACACAATTGAAGTAGAAAAGCAGGAGCAGATAACATAACAGTAGCACAGACTGGAAAAAAAAACTTCAATGCATGTTTGCTAATGCAAGAAGTATGACAGATAAAATGGGGGAGCTTGAAATAATAGATATAATGATATCATGATATCATAGCCATTACTGAAAGATGGTGAGATAAAACTCATGGATGGTCAGCTAATTTAGAGGATGGATCGAGCAAATAGAAGAGGTGGTGGAGCACGTTATATGATTTAAACCTATTATAAGGGAATATGTTGATGAAAATATGGAGACCTTGTGGATAGAAATTAGCAGTGGAGGTAAAAGTATAAAGAAAATGTTTGTAGGGATATGCTATAAACCACCAAATATCTGTGACTTTTGCAAATGGAGAAGGCATCAAACCTAGGTCATGTTTGCATAATGGGGGATTTTAACTATCCAGACGTAGACTGGGGCAATAAGATTAACATTACAACTAATGGAAACAGGTTTTTTGGGTGTCCTAAAAGACAATTACATGACTCAAGTTATTGAGGAACCAACCAGGGCAGGGGCATTACTAGAATTGGTAATATCAAACAATGTAGACGTAATAACAAATATTCAATTTGAGGAACATTTAGGAAACAGTGATCATAACAAATGAAACATAACAAACATAACATTTGAAATAAATTATCAAAAACCATATTCTGTGGGTCCAACAAAGACTTAACATTTTAGAAAGGCAGATTTTTAATAAACTAAGGAATAATTTGGAATTACGTTTTTGCAGGGAAAATGTTGTAAAATAAATGGGCAGTGTTTAAATCATTGTTGGAAAAGCACAATTTTCAGTGTATACAGTGGGTAATAAATATAAAAGAAACAAGTCTGTGTGGCAAATAAACATGTAGGGGAGGAAATGAAAAAAGGGAAATCAAATTAGCAAAAATTGAAAAGGAAAACAGGATTGCAATACAAAGTAAAATCAACACTAAAAACATCTGTAAAAACATTAGTAACAAAGTTTAAAAATTAAAATATATGTGAGATGGGCAGACAGATTATTGGCGATAAGGAGAAAGCAGAGGTATTAAACAAATTCTTTGCCTCTGTGTTTACATGGGAAGAATCAATTTCAATTGAAGTGTCGCAGGAGGAAACCACGGCCTCTATATTAATTAACAATTGGTTTACTGAGGAAGAAGTTCATAGATGGCTTGATTAAAGTAAAGCACCTGGCCCCAATGGCATACATACAAGAGTTCTCAAGGAGTTAAGTTCAGTAATGGCCAAACTATTACATTTAATATTCAAGGACTCCATTTCCACAGGCTCAGTACCACAAGATTGGCGTAAAGCACATGTGGTGCCTATATTTAAAAAGGGAGCGAGATCACAACCGGGGAATACAGACCTGTAAGCCTGACTTCAATAGTGGGGAAGCTAGTTGAAGGTTTAATACAGGATAATATTAAGGAATACCTAATGGAAAACAAACTTATTAGTAATAGTCAGCATGGATTTATAAAGGATAGATCATACCAAATTAACCTTATTTGTTTCTTTGAGGAGGTAAGTAGGAATTTATACCAGAGTAATGCAGTTGATGTGGTCTAGTTAGATTTGGCAAAGGCTTTTGATACGGTTTCACACAAGAGTTTGGTGGACATAATAAAGCAAATTGGACTCATTAAAAATATATGCACCTGAATTGAAAACTGATTGAAGGATAGACAACAGAGGGTTGTCATAAATGGAGGTTGGGCTAAGGTCGTGAATGGGGCACCTCACAGATCAGTACTGGGACCCCTGCTGTTTAATTTGTATGTTAATGACCTTCAGGTTGGCATCGAGAGCAAAGTCTCCATTTTTGCTGATGATACTAAATTGTGTAAGGTAGTAGAATCAGAGCAGGATGTAATTTCTCTCCAGAAGGACTTGGAGAGACTGGAAACTTGGACAGGTAAATTATTTATTTATTTATAAAATCTTTTACCAGGAAGTAATACATTGAGAGTTACCTCTCGTTTTCAAGTATGTCCTGTGCACAGAGTTAAGACAAATAATACATGGTTACAAATTCAGTTACATAAATGAACAGGGTATACATTATATACAAGACATTGCGTGCACAGTTAAAGAAAATATATATTATGGGCGTATGAAACAGTTACAGACCAGATTAAAATGTGAGACAGCCTTAGATTTGAAAGAACTTAAACTGGTGGTGGATGTGAGAGTCTCTGGTAGGTTGTTCCAGTTTTGGGGTGCACGGTAAGAGAAGGAGGAACGGCCGGATACTTTATTGAGCCTTGGGACCATGAACAGTCTTTTGGAGTCCGATCTAAGATGATAAGTGCTGCATGTGGTAGGGGTGAGGAGCTTGTTCAGATAGCTGGGTAGCTTGCCCATAAAGAATTTAAAGGGAAGACAGGAAAGGTGATCTTTGCGCCTAGACTCGAGTGATGACCAATCTAGTTCTTTGAGCATTTCGCAGTGATGTGTGTTGTTGCATTGGAGAACAAAACGACAAATTGAATTGTAGAGGGTGTCAAGTTTGTTAAGGTGGGTTTGAGGTTCCGAGCCATATACTATGTCTCCATAGTCAATAATTGGCATTAGCATCTGCTGTGCGATACGCTTTCTGACCAGGAGACTTAGGGAGGATTTGTTCCTGTAAAGTACCCCTAGTTTGGCATAGGTCTTGGTTGTCAGGGTATCAATGTGCATCCCGAATGTTAAGTGGGAGTCAAACCATATGCCCAGGTATTTAAAACTAGTGACAGGGGTTAGGGTGGTGTTAGTGTTGGTTCTAATCTGGAGCTCAGTCGCTGGAAGCTTTAAAAATTTCTTCTTGGTCCCAAATACCATTGTTACAGTCTTGTCAGTGTTTAAAAACAGTTTGTTGTGGAAAATCCAGTTTTCGAGTCTCAAAGTCAGACTGAAGTATGTGTTGAAGGTCAGAGAGGCTATGGCTGTGTGCATATAGGACTGTGTCATCTGCATACATGTGTATTGAGGCTTCCTTACAAGCTGTGGGAAGATCATTGATGAACACTGAGAAGAGCAGGGGCCCCAGAACAGAGCCTTGCGGGACGCCACAGGTGATATCCAGGGGGTTGGAGTTAGAACCTGAGATGGACACATGTTAGGATATACCTGATAGGTAGGACTGAAACCAGTTTAAAGCATGCTTTCCTATTCCAGAGCTCTGGAGTTTAAGCAGGATAGCATGATCAACAATATCAAAAGCCGTTGCAAAATCTAGGAATACTGCACCAGTGAGTTGTACCCGTTTCATTCCACACTGGATTTCATTGCAAACTTTTAGCAGGGTAGTTACGGTGGAGTGTTTGGGCTGAAAGCCAGATTGGAATTGGCTAGGGAAATTTGTCTTGGTATAATAATTGCTTAATTGGGAGTGGACACATTTTTCTATGACCTTCGATAGAATTGGCAGATGAGGTTTAATACAGATAAATGTAAGGTTATGATTTTGGGAAGCAAGAATAAACAGGCGACATACAAATTAAATGGGGATAAATTAGGGGATTCCTTGATGGAGAAAGATTTAGGAGAGCTGGTAGATAGCAGGCATAGCAATAGTGCTCAAAGTCATGCAGTAGCTGCAAGGGCAAACAAAATCTTATCTTGCAGTAAACGGGCAAAGAATTAGTAAGACCACACCTTGAATATAGAGTAACATTTTAGGCACCTCTCCTTAGTAAAGACATTATGGAACTAGAGAGAGTGCAGAGAAGAGCCACCAAATGAATAAAGGGGATGACAATCTAACTTATGAGGAGAAGCTAGCTAAATTAGATTTATTTACATTAGAAAAAAAGGCGTCTAAGAGGGGATATGATAACTATATACAAATATATTCGGGGACAGTACAAGGAGCTTTCAAAATAACTATCCCAAGGACAGTGCAAAGGACTTGGGGTCATCCCTTAAGGTTGGAGGAAAGGAGATTTCACCAGCAAAAAAGGAAAGGGTTCTTTACAGTAAGGGCAGTTAATATGTTGAATTCATTACCCATTGTGACTTTGATGGCAGATACAATAGATTTGTTCAAAAAAAGGTTGGATATATTTTTAGAAAAGAAAGGTATACAGGGATATACCAAATAACTAAACATGAGAAGGATGTTGATCCAGGGAGTAATCTGATTGCCAATCCTTGGAGTCAGGAAGGAATTTATTTTTCTCCTTATAAGATATCATTAGATCAATTTATTGTAAGTACAAATATAAGATAAAGCGTCTGTCGTCTAAATTTAGCATAGGTTGAACTTGATGGACGAATGTCTTTTTTCAACCTAATTTACTATGTATTTATGTAACTATATCTAGTATGCATACAAACACATTTCATTTAGGTAAAAAAAAAGTTAAAGCGTTTGTTCCGGAACCTAAATGTCATTACAGTTTACGTGCGTGGCCTTTTGTTCTTCAAACGTGTTCCTGTTGAGTTCATTCCTTACATTTTTTTGCTGTGTGTTTGTATGCTGATCCTTATCGCAATAGCCTTGTTTTTGGATTATCTGTGCTCAGCCAGATGTTGATCAGAGCAGCAATAGCAGAAGCAAAAAAAATATATTCTAGTTTAAAGCACCATTTCTTGCACCAGAACAACACTATTGCCATTGCCTACCCAAACATGAACAATTTGCTGTACATTACGATACTAATAATGTCTGGACACTTCCAGATTTTAAAACTTCTCAATGATCTTCTTGAAGAAAATTCATGCACCTCATGTGTGTTAACATGTCTTCTATAGGTCCCCCACATCTTCATTACCCTGTCGTGATTAATCTACAAAATAAATTCCTGGTTAATGATGTGCAAATGAGCTCACTGTGTCACTTTTAACCTTAGAATTAGCTATAATTAGATTTAACCTTATAATTAGATATTAGGCCAACATTTCTCAAAACCGAGATACTGATAAGCAGCTACAGGAATTTTTTTGTTGAAGTCTTTGCTGCTCAAGGGGGTGCCACTGAACCTAAAGGTTCACATACTTTGTCACATATTGATATTGAATGTTGAATAATTTGTGGATAAATAAATATTCAAAAAGTATCCTGTTTTTGTGTGATTTGTTTGATCATGTTATCTTTATATATCATTCAGGCTTATTAAGAATATATATGTGTGTGTGTGTGTGTCTGTGTTTGTGTGTCTGTGTTTGTGTGTGTGTACACAGTTGTGTGAAAAAGAAAGTACACCCTCGTTGAATTCTATGGTTTTACATGGTTTTACATGTCAGGACATAATAATCATCTGTTCCTTAGTAGGTCTTAAAATTAGGTAAATACAACCTCAGATGAACAACAACACATAACATATTACACGGTGTAATGATTTATTTAATATAAATAAAGCCAAAATGGAGAAGCCATGTGGGAAAAACTAAGTACACCTTATGATTCAATAGCTTGTAGAACCACCTTTAGCAGCAATAACTTGAAGTAATCATTTTCTTTATGACTATCAGCCTCTCACATCGTTGTGGAGGAATTTTGGCCCACTCTTCTTTACAACATTGCTTCAGTTCATTGAGGTTTGCGGGTATTTGTTTATGCACAGTCTTAAGGTCCCACCACAGCATTTCAATCGGGTTAAGGTCTGGACTTTGACTGGGCCATTGCAACACCTTGATTCTTTTCTTTTTCAGCCATTCTGTTGTAGATTTGCTGGTGGGCTGGGATCATTGTCCTGTTGCATGACCCAATTTCGGCCAAGCTTTAGCTGTCGGACAGGTGGCCTCACATTTGACTCTAGAATACTTTGGTATACAGAAGAGTTGATGGTCGACTCAATGACTGCAAGGTTCCCAGGTCTGGTGGCTGCAACACAAGCCCAAATCATCACCCCTTCACCACTGTGCTTGACCTTTGGTATGAGGTGTTTGTGCTGATATGCTGTGTTTGATTTTTTACCAAACGTGGCACTGTGCATTATGGCCAAACATCTCCACTTTGGTCTCGTCTGTCCAAAGGACATTGTTCCAGAAGTCATGTGGTTTGTTCAGATGCAACTTTGCAAACCTAAGCCGTGCTGCCATGTTCTTTTTAGAGAGAAGAGGCTTTCTCCTGGCAACCCTTTCAAACAAACCATACTTGTTCAGTCTTTTTCTAATTGTACTGTCATGAACTTTAACATTTAACATGCTAACTGAGGCCTGTAGAGTCTGAGATATAACTCTTGGATTTTTTGCAATTTTTCTGAGCATTGCATAGTCTGACTTTAGAGCGAATTTGCTGGGACGTCCACTCCTGGGAAGTTTGGCAACTGTCTTGAATGCTTTCCACTTTTGAATAATCTTTCTCACTGTTGAATGATGGACTTTAAATTGTTTGGAAATGGCCTTATAACCCTTCCCAGATTGATGGGCAGCAACAATTGCTTCTCTAAGATCATTGCTGGTGTCTTTCCTCCTTGGCATTGTGTTAACACACACCTGAATGCTCCAGACCAGCAAACTGCTAAAACGTCAGCTTTTATAGAGGTGGTCACACTTGTGGTTGATAAATTAATCTAGGACATTTGATTAGCAGCACCTGTCTGCTACTTAGTATCTTAATTCCTATGGAAGCAGTAAGGGTGTACTTCGTTTTTCACACATGGCTTCTCCATGTTGGCTTTATTTTTGTTAAATAAATCATGACATGGTGTAATATGTCATGTGTTGTTGTTCATCTGAGTTTGTATTTACCTAATTTTTAGACCTGCTAAGGAACAGATGATTGTTATTATGTCTTGATATGTAAAACCATAGAATTCAACGAGGGTGTACTTTCTTTTTCACACAACTGTGTATATATATATATATATATATATATATATGTGTGTGTGTGTTTGCAGTCCTGCCTTTCACCATTACCGCCCAGAATAAAGTGCTTCCACTGCAGCAAGGGATTCTGGGAAGTGACATGAGCACACCGTGCCACCTTTTGCTTCAAAACTATATAACATGGACCCCTAAAGCTTATGCTTGCTGCATTTCACAGCTTTTGATTTGAGCACAGCCTGGGTTAAGATGCATAGCCAACAAACCCACCCAAAGACAGCTGTTTCATAAGCTTTAGGGGACCATGTTATATGGTTTTGAAGCAAAAGGTGGCACGGTGTGCTCATTTGCATGTCACTTCCCAGAATCCCTTGCTTCAGTTGATGCACTGTATGCTGGGTGATAATGGTGAAAGGCAGGGCTACAAACCTGTCTAAGACATGCAAATGAGCATACAGTAATATTTCCATTTGCTATATGCTTTAGTGTGGAGGGTTTTTGTCACTTTTTTTACCCACCATAACTTAACTATGTACAGTATGTATGTATGTATGTATGTATATATATATGTATATATATATATATATATATATATATATATATATATATATATTAATATATATATATATATATATATATATATATATATACATACATACATACATACATACACACACACATATTATATACACGTATACATGCGGTATACACATACAAATATATACATATGCATACATATATAAATACACACACACACTTTATACAGTACATATAAAAAAAGGCACCAAAATTGAGATTTTGCCAAAAAACATTTTTTTTCTATAATTATAAAAAAAAAGACAAAACAAATTATGCTTTCCATAACACACAAAAGTTTTAAAACTAAAACCGCATCCCAGAAACTTTCTTGTTTTAGTACCGAAACCAATACAAAACTAACACATCAGTGGAAGTGCCCATCCTTAGTAACATCAGACAAAGGTTAGTGCCAGCATAAATCAAACCGCTCCAGTGTCTTGACTTAACATGTTTACCAAGTAACTTTAAAGGGTACCTATTGAAGTATATTTTACTATTAACCAACTCTATAGGGACTTATTGGTACTGTATCAAATAAATAAGTAAAGAACCTTCTAATGAAAATGAAATGTTCATTGTTATTTATTTTTTTTAGGTTCAAAATCCCGTTTAGAGGAATTTTCACCCCTTATCATCGATCACCCTGCGGACTTAGTTGTACGGAGGGACCAGCCAGCCACATTGAATTGTCGGGCTGAAGGAAATCCAAAACCAACAATTGAATGGTACCGAAATGGCGAGTATGTGGAAACTAGCAAAGATGATGCACATTCCCAGCGTACACTACTTCTAGACGGATCGCTTTTCTTTTTTCGTCTTAACCAACGTAAAGGGAAAACTGATGAAGGGGTGTACACCTGTGTGGCAAGAAACCCTCTAGGAACTGCATTTAGTAGGAATGCTTCTCTCTACATTGCCGGTAAGAAAGTAAATATAAGTATACCCTGTAATACATAATTGTTTGAATTAATATTCATTTGTTGTAATCACAAGTGGTACAGTTCTTACTTTTGCGCACAGATGTCTTAAATAAGTACTCAGACGTTTTTCTGTATATATATTTTTTCTTTTGATTGATCCGGGGAGTTAAGCACAGCTCAAAGGTGAAGTTCCTTGAAGCCCCCCATTGCTGATAAATCACACTTTGTACCTCCAGAACAAGTATTCTTGGTCCTGGAGGCCAATAGAAAGCTACTGTACAACTCCATCAAGAGACAGGATTGGGGTTTTTCTTACCTTGGGAGCTATATTGTATTTGTAGTCTCATTTATTGGCATCCAGTTATTGGGAGCATCATGGGTGAGCTCCGCTGGACCCTTGATGAAAAACACATAATTTTGGAGGGATACTGTTGTTTTAGAGCAGCAATCCCCCGGCTCGGGGGAAACCCCTTTTGCTGAGAGATATAATTTTTCATTGTTGCCTGTACTTGCAATCAAAAGCAAAAGGCCCAGATTCACTAATCTCTGTTAGTCTATTTAACTTGACAGTTACATAGTAGATGAGGTTGAAAAAAGACATATGTCCATCAAGTTCAGCCTAGGCTAAATTAGACGACAGATACTTTATCTTATATTTGTGCTTACAGCAGGGGGTAGTTTTGGCCCGGGCAAAGCCCGGGTTTGCACTCTTTGGGGGCCCCGCTCCCCTCTGTCGGCGGCACATTGCTGGGCCTGAGATACAGGAAGAAATCACAAAGGGAAATCTCTTCCTCTGCATGTGGGCGGGGCCTGGGTCAGGGGGCGTGGTCCTGAGACATAATAGGAAGGACAGGGGAAATTCCTTCCTCTGCAGAGCCTCCGTAGGTGGGCGGGGCCTCAAGAAGTGCAGCATGAAGCTTGAGCTGGAGCTGCCGCCTGAGAGACAGGCTGGGAAAGGTGAGAGTGAGGGGAAGGGTTAAATCATGGGGTAAAAACAGGCATGAAAAGGAAAGGATGCAGGAAGAAAGAGACACAAAGAGAAAATGAAATACGCGAGAGGGAGGGAGAGGGAGAGGGACGGAGAGAGACATGAGGGGGCCCTGCATTTTTTTGCCCGGGGGCCCGCACATGTCTAGCTATGCCACTGGCTAACAGTATATTTATCCAGAGGAAGGCAAAGAAAAACCCCCCAGTGAAATATCATCTAATGATATCTCATAAGGGGCTCCAAATATCCCTGCATACCTTTCCTTTCTAAAAAGATGGCCATCTTTTTTGAAGATATCTACTGTATCTGTCATCACAGTCTCCATGGGTAATGAATTCCACATTTTAAGTTCCCTTACAGTAAAGAACCCTTTCCTATGTTGCTGGTGAAATCTCCTTTCCTCCGACCTTAAAGGATTTAGTGTGTCGTTTGTACTGCCCTTGGGATGAATAGTTCTTTTGAAAGCTCCTTGTACTGTCCCCGAATATATGTGTATATAGTTATCATATCCCCTCTTAGACGCCTCTTTTCTAATGTAAACAAATCTAATTTAGCTAGCCTCTCCTCATAAATCAGATTAGCCATCCCCTTTATTCATTTGGTGGCTCTTCTCTGCACTTTCTTTAGTTCCATAATGTCTTTTCTATGGAGTGGTGTCCAAAATTGTACTCCATTTTCAAGGTGTGGTCTTACTAATGCTTTATAAAGGGGCATAATTATGTTTACTTCCCTTCAATCCATGGTCCATTTAATGCAAGATAAGATCTTGTTTGCCTTTGCAGCTACTGCATGACTTTGGACACTATTGCTAAGCCTGCTGTCTACAAGCACTCCTAAATCCTTCTCCTCGATTCACCTAATATAACCCTATTTACATTTATCTGTATGAAACCGTAGTTGCCATTTACCTGCCCAAGTTTCCAGTCTATCCAAGTCCTTCTGGAGGGAAATACATCCTGCTCTGATTCTACTACCTTACACAATTTAGTGTCATCAGCAAAAATGGAGACTTTGCTCTCTATGCCAACCTCAAGGTCATTAATAAACACGTTAAAAATCAGGGGTCCCTGTACTGTTCCTTGAGGTACTCCACTCACAACATTATTCCAATCCAAAAAAAGTTCCATCTCTCTGTTGTTACTTCGACCAGTTTTCAATTCAGGTGTAAATATATTTACTGACTCCAATTTACTTTTTTTTGTACACTAACCTCTTGTGTGGCGCCGTATCAAAAGCCTTTGCAAAATCTAAGTAGTCCACATCAATTGCATTACCCTGGTCTAAATTCCTACTTATATCATCAAAGAAACTAATAAGGTTAGTTTGGCATGACCTTCATATTCATCTGACTTTTACTAATAATTTTGTTGTCTTTTAGGTTTTCCTGAATATTATCCCATTCTAAACCTTCAAATAGCTTTCCCACTATTGATGTCAGGGTTTCAGGTCTGTAATTTCCCGGTTGTGATCTACAGTGGTGTGAAAAAGAAAGTACACCCTCTTTGAATTCTATGGTTTTACATATCAGGACATAACAATCATCTGTTCCTTAGCAGGTCTTAAAATTAGGTAAATACAACCTCAGATGAACAACAACACATGACATATTCACCGTGTCATGATTTATTTAACAAAAATAAAGCCAAAATGAAGAACCTATGTGTGAAAAACGAAGTACACCTTATGATTCAATAGCTTGTAGAACCACCTTTAGCAGCAATAACTTGAAGTAATCGTTTTCTGTATGACTTTCAGTCTTTCACATCGTTGTGGAGGAATTTTGGCCCACTCTTCTTTACAACGTTGCTTCAGTTTACAACGTTGCTTTAGTTCATTGAGGTTTGCGGGCATTTGTTTAGCACAGCTCTCTTAAGTTCCAGCCACAGCATTTCAATCGGGTTGAGGTCTGGACTTTGACTGGGCCATTGCAACACCTTGATTCTTTTCTTTTTCAGTCATTCTGTTATAGATTTGCTGATGTGCTTGGAATCATTGTCCTGTTGCATGACCCAATTTCGGCCAAGCTTTAGCTGTCGGACAGGTGGCCTCACATTTGACTGTAGAATACTTTGGTATACAGAAGAGTTGATGGTAGACTCAATGACTGCAAGGTTCCCGGGTCCTGTAGCTTCAAAACAAGCCCAAATCATCACCCCTTAACCACTGTGCTTAACAGTTATGAGGTGTTTGTGCTGATATGCTGTGTTTGGTTTTAGCCAAATGTGGCGCTGTGCATTATGGCCAAACATCTCCACTTTGATCTCGTCTGTCCAAAGGACATTGTTCCAGAAGTCATGTGGTTTGTTCAGATGCAACTTTGCAAACCTAAGCCGTGCTGCCATGTTCATTTTAGAGAGAAGAGGCTTTCTCCTGGCAAACCTTCCAAACTAACCATACTTGTTCAGTCTTTTTCTAGTTGTACTGTCATGAACTTTAACATTTAACATGCTAACTGAGGCCTATAGAGTCTGAGATGTAACTCTTGTTTTTTTTTAGCAATTTCTCTGAGCATTGCACGGTCTGAACTTGGGGCGAATATGCTGGGATGTCAACTCCTGGGAAGTTTGGCAACTGTCTTGAATGTTTTCCACTTTTGAATAATCTTTCTCACTGTAGAATGATGGACTTTATATTGTTTGGAAATGGCCTTTTAATCCTTCCCAGATTGATGGGCAACAACAATTGCTTCTCTAAGATCATTGCTGATGTCTTCCCTCCTTGCCATTGTGTTACTCCAGACCAGCAAACTGCTAAATCTTTGTCTTTTATAGAGGTGGTCACACTTGCTGATGATCAATTAATCAAGGGCATTTGATTAGCAGCACCTGTCTGCTACTTAGCATCTTAATTCCTATGGAAGCAGTAAGGGTGTACTTAGTTTTTCACACATAGCTTCTCAATTTTGGCTTTATTTTTGTTAAATAAATCATGACACAGTGTAATATGTCATGTGTTGTTGTTCATCTGAGGTTGTATTTACCTAATTTTAAGACCTGCTAAGGAACAGATGATTGTTATTATGTCCTGATATGTAAAACCATAGAATTCAAAGAGGGTGTACTTGCTTTTTCACACAACTGTAGCTCACTTTTTTAATACAAAAATGTATAAAGCATCATTACTCACGGCACTTTAAAAAACAAAAACATTTGTGTGAGTTTATTTATATAGTGCCATTCATTTACATTGTGCGTCACGTGACAATAATATAAATTGCAAATGATACAAATAAAAGATTGTTGGAATAAGTGCTTCAGACAAAGTAACATTTAGGAAAAGGAGTCCCTGCTCCGGAGAGCTTAAAAATACTAGGTGCTTTTGGAATCTCTGCACCAACAATGGGTATTGCACCAACCAGCTCCGTGGGCTGTGTTTGTTTGTGTCTTGAGGGCGCTGCACTTTTCACCATTGTGTCCAGTATTTTTGGGTAAGCCACTTGTTAACCATATCTCCAGATTACAATATGCGTGACTTAATTATTAATATTGCCTCTAAATGAATCAATAGTGCTCTGGACATAATGGTTTTTGTTCATTTCTGAACTCCTGCATTTCATCTTCGAATGTGTCGGTTTTTACATAGTCACAGAATATATAAGAATGTGAACTCTATATGATCGAACCTCATATGTTTTGGAGTTATCTTGTGTTTTTAGTTTCAATTTTGGTGTATGGGTATTAGATCTTGTTCCACCATGGAGCTCTTTATGCTGCTATACAGGCATACCCCGGTTTAAGGACACTCATTTTAAGTACACTCGCGAGTAAGGACATATCGCCCAATAGGCAAACGGCAGCTCGCGCATGCGCCTGTCAGCACGTCCTGAACAGTAATACCAGCTCCCTACCTGTACCAAGGCTGTGCGCATGCGGGGAGACTATAGAGCCTGTTACACATGTGTTATTTACATCAGTTATGCACGTGTATGACGATTGCAGTACAGTACTTGCATCGATAAGTGGAAAAAAGGTAGTGCTTCACTTTAAGTACATTTTCACTTTACATACATGCTCCGGTCCCATTGCGTACGTTAATGCGGGGTATGCCTGTATAGGGATTTGAGTATTTGGTAGAACAGAGATTATTTAGGGTTAACCGGCTGGTCGTGGGGATTTTCATTTTCTCACCACAAGAGATATTTTTTTTCTAGTTGGTATTTTAGATTTGTTATAGATTTGTGATTGTATTAAGGAATTGTTTATATACAGTATTGAGGTATGTATTGGGCGTTTTTCGGGAGGATTGGATTTGTGCTTTTATGATTTTTTTGTGATGCAATAAATTATCTCTTTATTTACATCATTTTTAGTATACCAGAGTGCTTGTCTGGGCTCTTTTTCTGTTGTGTATTAAACACACACAAGTTCTTCAAACTGCAATTCTCCTCTAAGAAAGAGATACAAAGTAAAGCGCTACTCACAAGTTCATAATGAAGTTCTTCATTTATTGTGACAGCCAAGAATAGTAAAAAAAAACAATGTTTCAGGCCACATATGGACCTTTGACCTGGTGAAAGTTCTCTTGTATCCCTGTCTTAGAGGAGACCTGCACTTGAAGAATTTGTTTGTCTATGTTGCGGTGGGTGCACAAGCAGGATTCTCCTCTCCTGAAACTGTTTTCCTGCTTTGGAATTGTATTACACACACATACACACACATACATACACACACATACACACACATACACACACACTCTCTCCCGAGTGGTTTTCGAATTGGCCACAGCCCAAGAATGGGCACTACTGCGGTTTGGGAGTGAATTACCCTATTCAGATACCAGCTTATTTATGCAGAGATGTCATCAAGTATTTTAAACATCCACCTTATTGAAGGTTTACATTTTTGCTGATTAGCCCACGGAGCTGGTTGGAGCAATACCCATTATTGGTGCAGAGATTCCAAAAGCACCTAGTATTTTTAAGCTCTTCGGGGCAGGGACTCCTTTTCCTAAATGTTACTTTTATGTCTGAAGCACTTATTCCCATGATCTGTTATTTGTATTATTTGCAATTGATATTATTGTCACGTGTATTACTACTGTGATGCGCTATGTACATTAAAGCTGCAGTTCAGTCAATATCCTGCATGTGTGTTTTTTCTAATAAATCAGTTCTGTAGTAAAAAAAAAATACTTTTAGCATTTTCTGTTTTAAAAAAACAACAACTTTGGAAGACCAATTTTCTTGTATTCTATTTTAACAACCATTTGCTAAGGCACTGCCCCTTCATGTCCTGTCACAAGCCCTGGCACACCCCTGTGTCAGCCCTGCCCTCCCTCTAGCACATGTCAGTGCAGGAGTGCTCATGAATATTCATGAGCTTCGACTGAGTGACAGAAGCAGAAGAAAAACATATGCCATCTCTAAAGATCTTGCCAAATTTTGCAGATCAATACATGGAGAACGAATTGACTGGCAGCTATACAGTTCTTTAGGTAATTAGAGATTGCCCACATGAAACTATTGAAGTAAAAAAATTAATTAAAACAAAAAAAAAAGACTGAACTGCAGCTTTAATGGTGCTATATAAATAAAGACATACATACATACATATTTGTATTTTTGTTAATTGATGAGCTGATACAGTATGTATCCATTTTTTAGGCAGTATTTTGATCAATCCGGAGTAGTTATTGGAGGACCCATACTACATTATTTTTTTATATATATTTTTTGTTTTGTATAAGTTGCCCTGAGTGCCACTATTTAACTTGTTTTGCTATTACATTGTATGAGTGTATACTGAACTTCTAATCCAGTGGTACGCAAACTGGGGTGTGCAAGATATTCATGGGGGGATGCGGTGGTTACAGAGGCCCCGCGCCCTTCCCCAAGGCACTAACATTAAATGCCAGGGAGGCATTTGTAACGTCTCTGTAACGTCCTTTACCTGCTGCTAGTCGGGTCATTGGCGACGCGTCGCCATGGCACCGCGGCGGCAAAATACACTGAGGTCAAGTGATGTGACGCGTCGTCATGACGCGTCGTCATGACCCACAATGTTGTTTGACGCCGGGTTCTCAGCCAGGGAGGCGTGAACGCTAGGGCTCTCATTCAGGGGGGCGCACTCCAAAAACTTTGCGCACCCTGTTCTAATCAACCCCAATATAATATCTTTATACCGTTACATTTTGGAGCATGCACAATCTTTTTTGCTATTATACTTGTTTCCTTGAATTGGTTTCTTTTAGAATGCAGCATTGTCTCCCTATCTCCTTCCCTTTCTTCTGCGAGCTGACATTACATTTATTTCAACTAGCATGTTATATTGATTGCTAAAAGCAGTTATGACATATCAACACTAATAACACTTTCATCGCAAGTGTTGGATGCTTCAAGCCACGAGGGCATTATTTAAATCACCTATTTATCTCACCATTTTCACAAACTAGTGATATCGCATACGTTTTCCAGTACTGTAATTAATTAAATTTTCACACACGTTAAATCACATTGATATACACTTGAGTGTACACTGTAGCACTGATATCCTTTTCTTGTATATATCAGTGAGTAAAGGCACTGACTAAAATCAATGGCATTGACCTTGAAGTAGAGGAGCCTGTGTTAAAGCCCTGTTTCAGCTCCTCTTGACCTCCCTCTGTCTCAGGCACCAAAAGTAGATTGCATGCTCTGCGCCATAGAGACCAGTTGTACTGTCAAAGCCATATGTACAGTGCTGCATACAGTATCAGCGTTAGATAAGGGAATAAAATACATACATAGACACACAAACAAAATGAGGAAACAAAGAAATACAGTAAAATTACATTATAAAGCCTAGATTTTACACAGGCCTGGCAAAATCGGCAACTATCTACTTGAATCTAACACTAAATCAGAGCTCAGATTGTTATAAACAAAAGATAGTGCATGTTCATCTTACTTCTACATGCATCAATGTATCAAACACTTTGCTCCCTCGTTTGTCTCATGTGCATCAGAATGCAATTTGGAGAATTGCAATAGAAATTGGTCTGTGCGGAAAAGCTGTGTAACACGCAGACATAAACTTATAGGGTTCCATGTTACAATGGATAAGAAGTAAAGTGGAAGCACTGTTTGCTAAGCGATAATGGAGAAATACAGGGTTGCAGGCCTATTTGAGACCTGCAAATGCACCACAAGTGGTATTTTTATTTACTGTACAATAGAAGTTAGGAAGAAATTACATGACACAGATTATAATGAAATGTATTCAACCGTGCGCCTCTTTGCCTCACCTTTTCCCTTCCATTGACATCAGAAAGTACTCTAGTACTCTAAGCCTAATATGGCGTAAATTTCCAGCTCCTAATAATCAGCACTAGATGTAAGAAAAGGTTTCTTACATTTCATGCCGCTGTGCTGCAAAAATTGGTGTGATGCGTCAAAACACTTTTTTGCTCAGAAATTAACTTGATACACATCCCCCATGATGTGAGGCTTCCTGGATAAACAACAAACTCGACACAGAAATCATTGCTCATAACTCTATTTCCGTTCTCTCCTTTATTGGGATTTCAATGTATATTGTTTATGTAATAAGAACAATAACCAACACCGTTTTATTAGTGATGCAATTAATTCCTGTCTGATATGCACAGGCAGAGTCTTTAATTAACACTTCGTTAGTTGTCTGGTTTTTATTGCGCCTTCAGGCTCCCACGGGATTTCTATAGCTCCCACTGAGGGTCAGTGGTTATAAATATTCATATGGGTAAAACAAGGGGCGGGGGTGGGGTGGGGGGTTGCTTGATGCACACATTGTTATTACAAATAACATAATAAGGCATTCAGTGAATATCTGAAGTTAAAAAGTGGGTGCTTTAAAGACCCAAAGTCTTTTACAGCAAACATTTCAATTGTTGTGTGTTTCTCACCATTTAAGGGATTGTAGAACAAGTTGCAATTAAATTTGACCCACCCTAAAAAGTCATTAAAGCACTATTGCAAGTTGAAGGGGAAACATGTTTTTATCAACCACCTTATCTTTTCCCATGAAGATGATGCACTGTATACCAGACTACAAAAAGGCTGCTATGTCCGCTGAAATGTTGGTCATGCTAACTTAACTGCAACTTAATAAATATTTTTTGCATTTGAAATCTGAAAGTGCCCTTTCTTCATTTTTTTTGTGGTCTACATGGTCTGGTCAGCTGCAAGGATGCCCAAGAGTTTGGAGCACCTGTATTTATACATATAACCTCTGTTGTGTTCTGTATGGAGTTCTGCAATATTCATATTTTGCTTGTACTTCTAGCCTCCTACAGAAGATGCTCCTCTTTTCTGTCAACGAAGACCAAGGTGTTGCAAATTCCACTGGCAGTAAAGAGTCCATAATACGGGTTGCTTTTGGAAGTTTACCTTTAGAGTTCCCAAATGAAATACCCAACATGTCATAGGCACTTGCTAGTTTTTTAGGAGCTCACCATTCTGACAGGTCCTTCAATGTCAGTTTCAAGCATCCAGGGGCCTGCAGGCATCTTGAAATAGCAGGTCAAAGAAAAATCAAACCATTTATCAGTGTAATTGTCTTCCTTAGAAACATTCGATCCCCTTTACAGTAACTATTGTATTAATTGGTATCCTGTTAAAAAAGTCATTTGTTTCTTTTTTCTCGAGTTGCTTAATTTAGCATTTTCCTACTTATATTTACAATGGCTTCTTAATTACATACATTTTTAATAAAACCCACCCAATAATTTTTTAACCAATGTTTTAAACAATTGCAAAAAAATACTTGTACATGTCTGGCTTATTTTTAAATAGGTGTCAATCAGGTACATTTACCATATTACGCATGTCCTTAGTTCACTTTTATCCAAAGGAACTGCTCCTTTAACCATTGAGTGTCAGAGTGCCACGGTCCCTCCGGCACTCAGATCACCAAAGCAATCATTCCATCACTGGTGACGGAGAGGAGTCACCCTCCTTCCATACCTCATCAGTGTGAATGTCCCTAGAAATGTTTTGATGTAGCTACTACTGTACGTCATGGGGCCTCTGCAGTGCCAGATCCCATGATGTAGTTGCTACGACCCAAGGACCCTAAGGATTAATGGATAAATTCACTAGCATGATAATCATCACAACTGTTAAAAGCCATCTAGAGAATAAACACTAATAAATAAGTCATTTCATTATTTAATAAATGTACGCCTTTAGCCCTATTAGGGCCCGTGCAGCAACGTCTCCCAGCTACAAAACTGTCAAATAGCTGGGGGAAATACTGTAAATAAAAAAGCATATCAATGTTTCTTATTTGAATAAGACAGGTAGAATCAGCACTTAGTGGGATCAACATTCAGATTTGCAGTAGGATTATAAAACAAGTATTCAGAAACTTCCATATTTACATATTTAATTGTGTATTTTTTAAATACTTTGATTCCCAGGATCATAAAACGTACAGTGATATGCAGTAGTCATTATCAAGCAAAGCAGTTGAAGTATTAATGAAGACTTTTTCTTTAAAGAAAAATTAATTAACACTTAATTAACCAATTACCTACAGTAGATCTAATTCTCATTTGCTGCTTAGATATGGTTTGCCATGGAAACCTGGCATGATGGCTACTATGGTTGCCCTGTGAGTGTCTTAGGGTTACTCAAGTGTGATAGATGTCACTCTCACATCACCAGGGAAATGGATGCTGGCGATACCGACATCTCCAGGGAAACAGATCAGGTGAAGCAGGAAGCTCTGGTGCCCGAGAGACCGGGCAGACTCCGCGGACTAACCCGCTGGGGTAACCCCAAGACACTCACATGCGGACAAAGAATATATTTGATACTTGCACTACTTATTGCTGCTTTTATTGACATAGTTTATTCAAAGGCTTTACACTATTAGGTGCTTCTCGTGTGCTGTTCTGCTCCCCTTTTCTTAAGTAGACATTATGACCCTATTTCTATAAACTACAAAAGCTCCAGATACTGTAGGTACTACTGTATCACTTTTCTTTTTTTTTTGTATCAATCTTTTTTATTGGCATTGACATTGACAGGAATGAGTACATACTTTTCAATAACATAAAACTGTTTAAGTTTGACTGTATTGAGTACATGCTAGCCAACATTGTTTTTTTAATAGTTGGGATTAAGGGAGTGGAGGAGGGGGAGGGGTGGTGGGGGGCTTGGAGTGGAGGAGGCTGGACAGACAGAGGGGGAAACGGGGGGGGGGGGGGGGGAGGAAAGTCCCCCTTAGCTCATCTACGTCTCCCACCTTTGGGATCAGGGTTGTTCCCTTCAATAGGGTTTGCGCTTTATATCTTTATCTGAAGCCCTGGGGGCCTATCCATGGGTCCCATGTGTTCCAGAACTGTGTCATTTTTTTGTGCAGCATAGCTGTTAGTTTTTCCATAGACATTACTTCGTCCACCCTCCTTATGACTGTGTTTCTTGCAGGGGCTTTGACCTGCTTGCAGGCAGCTGATATTGAGCCCCTGGCTGCAGTCAAGATTGCAGAGACCAGTCTGCTCATGGGTGGGGGTAGGTCATCAAAGGGTTTACTCAGCACCAGGGACAGTGGATCTAGGGGGAGAGGAATACCCGTTGTCTCATAGAGCAACGTCTGGATCTTAACCCAGAACCTCTGAATCTCCGGACATGACCACCAAATATGGGCCATGTCTCCCTTTTGACCACATCCTCTCCAGCACAGGTCTGGGGTGCCGGGGAAGATCTGGCTCAGTCGAGCTGGGGTCAGGTACCATTGGAATATAATTTTGTAGATATTTTCTTTTGTTACTGTGCAGATTGAGGTTTTTGCCGCCATCTCCCAGATATCCTCCCACTCCTCATTGTCTATTTGTATATTTAGGTCCGCAGACCATTTTTGCATATAGTGGTCGGTCGGGGATTCTGATGCTGACTCTATCCCCCTATATATCTCAGAGATTAGGCCTCTTTGATATCTGCCTTTACTGCATAGTGTTTTGAATCTGGTGGGTGGGGGAAATTTGGAGTTCTGCGAGAGCGATAGCAGAAAATTTCTAATTTGTTGGTATTTAAATAGATGGAGGTGTTGGGCTTGGTATTTGTCCCGTACCTCTTTAAATGTTAGAATCACTCCATTGTTCAGCAAGTCTGCAACCAGCTTTATTCCAAGCCCCTGAAATTGGGCAAATTGCTTTTTGGAGCACCTGGGCGGGAAGTTCGGGTTCCCAAAGATCGGGGTGATTTGTGAGGGGGTATTTAGCAGGCCATACTTCTCTTTGCTTTTCAGCCACGAGTCCCACGTGAATCTCATTGTTCCCAGATCAAACCTCCTTGGTCCTCCTTCTTTTCCTCCTTGGGACCACATAAGTAGCTGAAGTGGTAACGGGGCTGCGTAATGTGTTTCTTTCTCCAGCCAGTGGGCCGCCGCCGGGTCGCAATTCCAAACTACGGCTTGCTTTAGCTGGGCTGCGAGGTAGTACCTGACCACGTCGGGGACCCCAGACCTCCTCTTAGTTTGGCTGATAACATGACCGATCTGGAGACCCTCGGTCTCTTGTCATTCCAGATAAATTGGAACATTTGGGCCTGTACATTTTTCATGGCTATTAATGGGACGACTACGGGGAATGTTTGGAAATAGTACAACAGCCGAGGTAGAATGTTCATTTTGAGGGAAGCTATTCTCCTGAACCATGATATTTGATGTTTTTTCCACGACTCTAAGTCTTTTTTAATTTGATCAAATAGTGGAGGGTAGTTGTATTGATAGAGGGATCCGTGGGAGCTTGGGATTCTTATACCTAGGTATTTGATATATGTGGTGCTTCACTTGTATTTATAGTTGGACTGTAAAAGCTTCCACGTTGTGTTTGGGAGGGATATGTTAAGTGCTTCTGACTTGTCTATATTTATTTTATAGTCAGAGACTGTTCCAAATTGGTGGAGTACCTTTTGTAGGTTCGGGAGGGAGATGTGGGGGTCAGCGAGGGTCAGGATCACATCGTCCGCGAATAGGGAAATTTTGTATTCCTTTGTGGAGATCGAAATTCCCTTAATGCCCTTTTCTTGTCTAATTTTGGCTTCCAATGGTTCAATTGTTAGGGCAAATAGGAGTGGGGATAGCGGGCAGCCCTGTCTGGTCCCATTTCTGATTGTAATTAGGTCAGAGAGTCGTCCTGAAATTTTTACATATGCTGTGGGGTTTTGGTAGAGGGCTCTAACACCCTCTAAATAGGGACCGCTAAAGCCAAACTTCAGCATTGTTTGGTCTAGGAAGGACCATTTGATCCTGTCGAACGCTTTTTCCATGTCGAGGCTCAGGATCATTGCGTTGGTTCCTGTGAGATGCACGTGATCGATGATATCCGCTATTTTGCGGGTATTGTCGGAGGACTGTCTTCCTGACACAAAACCTACTTGATCTGTATTAATGAGTCTGGGGAGAATCGGGTTGAGCCTGTTTGCTAGTATCTTGCTGTAAATTTTGAGATCTGAGTTTAGTAGGGATATTGGCCTGTAGTTGCCACAAAGGAGCGGGTCCCAACCCTCCTTGTGGATTATGGCTAAGTTTGCTGCAGTGAAGGTAGCAGGGATTGGCTCTCCTTGTAAGAAGGAGTTGAACATGTCAAGCAAGAAAGGGGACAGGGTCAGCATGAATGTCTTATAGTAGGTGTTAGAGAATCCGTCTGGGCCCGGAGTTTTTGCCGGTTTAAGGGAGCTAATGGCTTCGGTTAGTTCTTCTAGGGTGATGTCTTTATTTAGTTTATCTAGTTCGGCCTTTGAGAGGGAGGGGAGGGAGCACTCCTCCAGGTATTTCGAGATTGTCTCTAAGGGGGTCGGGTTTTGGCCCAGAGGATGAAGGTTATACAGTTGAGAGTAGTAGTCAGCAAATTCTTGTGCTATTTCATTTTCGTCATATGTGACTTTCCCTGATTTTGTGCGGATTTTGGATATTTGTGACTTTACCCGTATGCCTCTAAGTTTCGTGGCTAAAAGCTTATCAGCTTTGTTTCCTTTATCAAAGAATTTTTGTTTTGTCCATCGTAGGGCCCTTTCTGCTTCCTCTAATTGTGTTTGTTTGAGGGCTGCTCGCGTTTGGTTTAATTGCTTTAGAGTTTTTTTGGATGATGTTGTTTTGTGTTGCTGCTCTAGGTGTTTGATTTTATCTGTTAATTCAGTTTGGAGTTTAGCTTTTTGTTTTTTCTTATAGGCCGATATCGAGATTAATTCTCCTCTAATTGAGGCCTTGTGTGCCTCCCAAAGCATAGCCGGGGCCGAGACCGTACCTGCGTTTATCTGGAAAAAGGAGGAGAGTTTGCGTCTTATAATTGTCTCTGTCTCTGGGCAGTTGAGTAGGGAATCATTCAACTTCCATTTGTACGGATTGTTTTTAACAAAGGGTAGGGCGAGGGTGAGTTCCACTGGGGCGTCAGACCAGGTTATTGGGCCGATATTGGAGTGGGAGGAAGCCTGGAGTATGTTGTTGGTACCCAGAAAATAGTCTAACCTCGAGTAGGTCTGATGAGGGGCGGAGAAGAAGGTGTAATCCCTTTGACCCTGGTGCTGAGCTCTCCACACATCGACCAGGGAGAATTCTTCCATTATTTCCCTGAATTTTTTTGCTTTTTTTTGTGATTGGATCATGTAAGATGTGCCTTGAGTTGCATTGGGTAGGTCTTTTGGAGTTTTTGTTTTATCTTGTGTGTGTGAGGCGACCATGTTAAAGTCTCCTCCTATAATTAAGGAAGAGAGTGCCTGCTGCTCCAGGGAATCCAGTACTTTTTTAAAGAACTGGGTTTGATTTTCATTGGGGGCATATACTGTATATTCACCAATGTTATGGGTGAACCCGCTAGAGTACCCCGGAGCACCAGGAATCTTCCCTCTGGGTCTGATTGAGTGTGAGTTAGGGCGAAGGGGACGTTGTTCCTTATTAGGATAGCTACTCCTTTCTTTTTACTCGGGGAGGATTCGTAGAAAGCCTGTGGGAACAGGCTCTTGAATGTATTTGGGGGAACTGGTGAGTTAAAGTGTGTTTCTTGCAGGAAAACAATGTCCCCTTTTGTTTTTTTGAGTTCTTGGAGCGCTAGTTTCCTTTTTTTATTTGAGTTAAGTCCCTTTACGTTAAGCGTGATTAATGTTATGTCTGTCATTTTGTGGCGTGCTTGTTTCTCGGAGCTCTGAGCTCCGAGGCCCTCTGTATTCCCACGGTGAGGGCTTCTAGTCCTGTGAGCCTTAGGTGAGTTTGTGTAGACGAGTGGGGGTGGTGGGGGAGGGGGGAGGGTGGGGGGGAGGGAGACACAATAGGAAGGGTGGGGGTCGTTAGGCCTTCAGATGGCCCTAGAAAGTAGGCCTCTCCCATGTGGGCGAGAGAAGCACGGGGGTTTATTACCCCCAGAGATCCTTCCAGAACTCAGAACACGGTCGGAGGCCGGAACGAGGGTCCCACACCCTCTGTGTGAAAACTCACTTAAAACCACTGGGTGAAACAGAACATTTGTTAAGAGCTCTATTTTGTCGGTCAACACTTATATAGTCTATTTTGTTATGTTGTGGGCGTTCAATATTTATCAACCCTCCTGTTGGATACTCTGGGCCCGGAGTTAGCCCCGTCTCCTCTAAATGTTTTTTTCCACTTCTCCACTATCGAGGTGCATCGTTCCTCTTCATGATGGGGGGGCGGGGGTTGGGGGGGGGAGGAGGGTGTGGGAGCTGAGAGAGGATGAGGGGGAAGTGGGAGGTGGGGGGGATGGGAGAGAGGTGGAGGGAAAGGTGGGCAAGAGGGGGGAGGGGAGGTGGGGGTGGGCCGTCTCTGGACATGATAAGGATGTCTATCTGGTTTGTCTTAGTTCGGGATCTATATGGGCTGAGATAGGTTTACGTTAGCCACCTTATTGTTGCTCTGTTCCCACTATCAGTCAGGGAGCGGATCGCATATAGTTTTTTGCACAGGGCTTTTGTGTTGGTCCCTTTCGGTCTTTGCATGTATCTTATCATTTTTAGGCGGGGGGGAGAGCGGGAGGGAGTGAGGAGGGGAGGTCAGGGGGGGTGGGGGGGGGGGTGGGGGGGGGAGGGGGGGGGGAGGGGAGGGGGAAGGAACTACTTGTCAAGGGGTGGGTACCTATCTAGCTTGTCTTATTTAGGAGCCCATGTGGGCTGGGTAGACATTTTTTATTAACCCTTTGTCTCTTCTCTTTCTGACAACTTGTATGAAAAAACACAACATTTGACATTCATCCTGTGACATTTGCATTTTCTTATAATCTGTTACTTATATCCTATTGCTAGAGGGTACGTTTGCTTTTGTCTGCTTATCAACTCTATTTCTTACGTGAACAATTGGTATTTAACATATATCATTTGCATTTACTAATTGTCTTCTGCCTGTATCTTAGTTCCTCATAGTCCATTTGCTATTATCTGCAGCATTACCTTGGTTGAGGGGGGGGGGGAACGGGAGTGTGGATGGGCAGGTAGTGGGGGGGTAGGAGAGAGGGGAGTGGGGGAAGGGGAGCGGGGGGGGGAAAGGGGGGGGAAGGGGAGCGGAGGGGGGAAAGGCAGGGAAAGAGGAGCGGGGGAAGGGGAGTGGGGGGGGGGAAAGGGGGGGAAAGGGGAGCAGGGGGTAAAGGGGAGCGGGGGGGTGGTAAAGGGGACCAGAGGGGGAAGGGGGGAGCGGGGGGGAATGGGAGCACGGGGGGGAAGGGGAGCGCGGGGGAGGGGAAGGGGGGAGTGGGGGGGAAGGGGAGCGCGGGGGTAGGGGGTGGGGGGGGGGGGGTAGGTAGGGGAGTGGTATAGGGGTTGCAGGTACATACTGGATAAACAGTATATTCATTGCTCTTTCTAAATTGGCTAATTTTCCCCTGATAGGCTGTTTTAAAGAGCATATTGGCAAAAGTCCAGGGGGGGAATGGGAAAAGAAGGGTTCATACGACCTGGGCTCCTCGTGCCGTGAGGTGGCAGGCCAGTCACTGCGTCCCATCGTCCTGAGAGAGGGGGGGTGTATGAAGGGGGACAGGGGGTCTACCCCTTCTGTTCATACAGGGGGCTGTGTCCACTGTTCGTGCAGGCGTGTTGCAGGTGCGTCTGTTGGTTTCGCTTACTGCGCCCGTGGAGGGTGTCAACGGGACCTCAGTTTACTCCTTAGGTCCTGGTGGTGCTTGTCCTCCTCAGGGGGGGTTTGCCGGGCCAATCAGCTCGCCACCTCGGGTAGGACTTCGATCGAGCGCCGACCGGCCTGGACGCGGTCAACCCGGATACCTTCTTGCGCTCCGGTGAGGTGAGTAGAAAGAGCTTTTCCTCCTCGATGGGGTGGGGGGGGGGGGGGATATTAGTTCGCCGATGGGGTTTGTTGCAGGATCGCGGGGCTGGATGTGTGGTTGGGGGGGGGAACGGGTGGGTCGCGGGAAGAGGTGATAGAGAGGGGGGATGGGGGGTATCAAGGGGGGGTGGAAAAGGGGGGGAGGGGGGAGTGTGGGAGGGGGGTGAGTCAGGGGGTGAGGGGGGGTGAGGTGTCTGACCTGCGTTGGTTAGGTGCTGGGTAGTGGGATTGGAGGTGCGGGGTGAAGCTTCAGGGAGGAGGGGGAGGGGGGGGCAAGTTTGTAGAGAAAGTTCGATAGGCGGATCGGTGGTTGATGGGGTTTTCTCAATTCGGGTCAGCGACGGGCTGGGAAGACGGCGCTTCTCTCTGCTTTTCTTTGGGCTGCTTTCGTAGTTCGTTGTTCCCTCTGGGGGGACCGCCAGCGTGCTTCAGGTGGTATGTCCGTTACTCAGGGGCCGCTGTGTTCTTCTGATTGGCCAGCCTTTCAGAGGCCCAGGGAACCTCAATCTCATCATTGTTTGTGGGGGACTTGGCTGGTGGTCTGTTGTCCTGTTGCTGACTCAGCCCCAACGCTTTTAGGAACGCAAGCGAATCCTTTGGTCTGGAAATTGTGTGGTGACGTCCATTCTTCAGGACGATCAGCTTAAAGGGGAAACCCCAACGGTAGGAGATTTCCCTTTCTTGCAGTATGTTCGTGAGGGGCTTCATTCCTTTCCTTTTTTCTAGCGTGGATCTGGATAGGTCGCTGAAGATCTGTAGAGGTGTGTTCTCCACTTGGATATCTCTTGCTCTCCTGCTTGCAGCCATGATCTTCTCCTTGGCTGAGTATGCGTGGAGCTTTATGATTACATCCCTGCGTCGTTCAGGGTCCGCAGGTTTGGGGCCCAGCGCTCTGTGCGCCCTGTCCATCTGGAGATCATGCTCCGACAGGTCTGGGGCTAGTTGAAGGAATAGTTTGCGCAGGTAGGCATGAAGCCCCTCGGCAGTGATCGTCTCTGGTATATTCCTAATTCTCAGGTTTTGCCTTCGGTCCCTGTCTTCTTGTTCTTCCAGGGCGTCTCTCAGGTCTGCGACTTCTTGGCCGAGTCTTATGACTTCGTCCTCTGTTGCATGTTGTGTGCCAACTACGTCTGTGACTTTGCGTTCCAGCACCTCAGTGCGCTTAGATAGCCCATGTATTTCAGTTCTCAGGCCTTCCAGCGCCATGTTCATGTCCGTTTGGATTTCTTTGCGTAGCTCCTTATGCATTCTTTGGAGAGGGCTTCGAAATAGTTTTTGTTCTGCCCCGGTTCTTGTAAGTCTACTGCGCCTGAATCGGGGGCGAAGTCCGCTAGGGCCGCATGGGCTGCTTCTTCAACGCCATCTTGGGAGTCCCCACTCTGTTCGATGGGGCAGTGCGTGGGGGTAAAGTATTTTGTGACTCCTGGGCCTTGGGTCCCTTTTGGGCGGTCCGGCATCTTCCCTAACGTCTGCTAAGTTGTTTGTGCGTTTTTTATGCTTTTTTGTGTGGTTTGGGTCGCTCGATCATGCAATTTGCTCGTGAGGGTGGCGGGAGCTTCTCGACTATCCGACCATGTTCCTTGACGTCCCCGGAAGCTCTCGGAACATCTTTGTTTTAATTACTTCTGTTTCGGTAGTTCCCAAGTGGTGAGAGGCCGGGACCCCTCCAGCTATATCGCTGCAGGTGGGTACTGTTTATTGACCTTAGTTTATTTATCATTCAGGGTCTGTGGTATTAGGTATCCGATAAAATGCGTGTATATGCTCTGGTTATGATTAATCTTTAACCCTTAGACTTTGAAGCCCAGATTATGAGGGGATATATGGGGTCTTTGCACCGTGGCAGTGTGATTCATTCAGCAGCTCAGTGTAAGATGGTCACCCCTCCTCCCACTTGTTGCTGTGGTGATGTGCCCCTCTGGTCTGTCTCCTTAGGTGTGGGGACCACCCCCCTGCTCTGGCAGCTGGGTTTAGGGTTTTGAGCTATTGTCAATTGACCTGGGGAGAGCAGTGTCCGGTGGCGTCCTGGTGGGTCTCTGAATAGGAAATGGCCCCCTGCCTTCTCAGCCTGCCTTTATGTATGTGCTTCACTCTTCTTTATTTGTCTTTATTTGGGGGATGAGGGGGGGGTTGTTGCGGTTTTACTTGAGGGATGGGGGGGAAGGGTGGGGGGGGGGGGGTTTATGCGACCCCACCCGACGGCACTCGGTTAGTTGTAGCTGCTCAGTAGTCTCCCCCCTGCTGACAGGTGCTCCTTTGGTTGACACTCTAAGGCTGTATCGCGAGCCCCGCGGCCATTTTAGGGGGGTCGGCAGCCTGTCTCTGCAGGGACAAATTCTTTATTCCCCCGTTCAGATCTGTTTGGGGGGGGGGGCTGGGTGAGAAGAGCGCGCTAGTCCCACAAGGCCCCCGCGGGGAGGGGCTCTCCCGGGTGTCTGTCCCAGTCGCTACCCTGAACCGCCGATCCTCAGGAGTCCCACGCGGCTCCGGCGGCCATCTTGGAATCGGGGGCAGAGCTGTATCACTTTTCTTATAGTAAATTAAGGGCCTATTCCCTTTGAATTTCATAACAGTTAAAATGACAAAACTTTGTGATTCAACTAAGAATAATGAGCTAAACAATAATCAACTGTAAAACACGGCTTTAATATTATTTAATAAAAAGAATTGAAAGAAGTTAACAATGACCGATTTAATTAAATAGCATGTTTTCTTTTTATTTACATACAGATATAAAGGGAGATGGTTAGCAAAATGGCAAAACTGAAATGATGTAAAAACAGGACAGATTTTATATAAACAAATATATACAGTATATTTTATTATTCTGGTGCCTATTTTTATAATGCACCCAATGCCTTTGCTATAGATACATTTATGTCACTAACTAAAGTATTGTACTACAAGTGTTCATACAACTGCAGAGGCTGTTTCAAGGAAGATTAAACAGTCAAAAAGCAGACGGAAGCAGGAAGGGAATTACTTTGACATGATCAGTCATATCATTGTTTGGACATCCGGCTTTTTGGGTTGTGTTTGTGCTGGCCACTTGCTTAGCATTTTTGTACATGCGCTGCTGAGCACAAGCAGGCTGTCCCTTAATGTTTGTTTTAACCCTATGAGTTCTGAAGGGATTGCTGCACTTGAGCAGCATGGCCCCACTGACAAGTCACAACCATGTGATCATTCTTCAGCGATCACATGATGGCGGTCACCGTGGGTCCCCCCCTCTTTGCAGATCTCGAATGCAAACTCCCTTAGCAAACGAGCAAAAGGACATGATGTAGCTACTACATCATGGGGCCCCTTGCAAACTGGCCCTCCAAACGTAGACATCGTACATCAGAAACCACTCTTAAGGTTAAATTGTCATATTACTGATTAGGCAAATGTTACAAGAAGTGAATTTTATGATTGTAATGATTTTATCATATTACAATTTTTCTGGACGTTCCAAAGGAAGTCCCAATGTATCAGCTACCTTACCTTATTGATTTGTTTAGATTTTCCCTGAAAAAAAGTTAATTGCACATTTCCAGTTTCATGAACTTCAGCCCTTGTCCATTCACTTCCCAATGATCTTCCAGGTACTGCGATTGCAACCCTCTCTTCTCCACAGGGGTATAGCTATAGCCCAGGCAGCCAGAGCAAAGCCTGGGGGCCCATGCTCTTGGGTGGCCCACTCTCAGTCGGCGGCCTGGCCCCCTGACCACACATTAATTCCTTGCAGCGGGCAGGAAGCACAGAGGGAAATCCCTTCCTCTGCAGGTGGGCAGGTCCTAGATCATGGGTCAGGGCCCTGAGATGCAGTAGGGAGGACAGAGGGGAATTTCCTTCCTCTGCAGAGCCTCTGTAGGTGGGCGGGGCCTATGTCAGGGGGCGGGGCCTCAAGTAGTGCAGTGTGGGGCTGGAGCTGCAGCCTGAGAGACAGGCTGGGAAAGTTGAGAGGGAGGGGAAGGGTTAAAGCACAGGGGTAAATACAGACATGAAAGGGAAGAAGACAGAAAAGAAGAGACACAAAAAGAAAATGAAGTACAAGAGAGAAATACATATGAGGGAAAAGAAAGACATGAGAGAGAGAAGTGAGCAAAGAAAGACCAAAGAGAGAGAGACCAAAGAGAGAGAGACCAAAGAGAGAGAGACCCGAGAGAGAGAAACCCCATAGAGAGACCTCAGAGATAGAGAGGCAGAGAGGGAGACAGAAGCAGTGAGAGGGGCAGAGAGGGAGAGATAGAGGGGTACAGAGACAGGGGCAGAGATAGAGGGGTAGAAAGAGAGTGGCAGAGAGGGCAGAGAGAGAGAGGCAGGGGCAGAGAGAGAGAGAGGCAGGGGCAGAGAGAGAGAGAGAGAGAGAGAAGCGAAGAGAGAGAGGGGCAGAGAAATGAGGGGGCCCTGAATTATTTTTTTTGCCTGGGGGCCCACACATGTCTAGCTACACCATTGCTTCTCCACATTGCTCCCAAAAATTTCTGATTTCATCCTCCCATCTTACTTTTGGTCGTCATCTTGGTCTTTTAATGTGTCTTGGAATCCAGTCGAGTACCATATTTGTCCAACGATGGTAATTTCTTCTTATAATATGTTCGCTCATTTTAATTTCTTCACCCTTGTTTTTGGTTTCGAACCCTTTCATTCATTTTTCTGTGTCTGTGTAATACCCATCATACATCTCTCCCTACTTCTTTGCATTGTCTGAAGCTACTGAATTATCTTCATTTTTAGTGTCCAAATTTCACATTCATAAGTGAGCATATGCAGAATACACTGGTAGAAAAATTACTTCCCGAGGCACATGGAAGGTTCTCTTTAAAGATTATCTTGTTTCTTTCAGATGTGCTCCATCCCATCTTCATTCTCCTATTGATTTCATTCAAAATCTTCCCATCATTGTTATTTACCAGCTAAGGTAGACATAATCTTTGCATCCTTGACACATTTGTTTAACATCACTTTGGTCTTGTTGATATTCATACGGAGACCCACATTCATTCTTGTTGTCGGCAAGATTTCCAATTTGTTCCTGAAGGTCTTCTGGACTTTTGGCAAAAATAACAATGTCATCTGATAACTGTAATATTCACCATTGATTTGTATTCATTTTTTTTCCAAATCTAATATCTTGAACACTTCTTCAAGTGTTGCAATGAAAGCTTTGGTGACATATGTCTCCCTGTCACACTCCCTTGCTGATCCTTATCTTACTTGTATTTTCATGTAATCTAATGGTTGATGTGACATTCTCGTAAATGCGCTTTATAATATCAATGTACGCTTCTTCAACATTTTGTTTTCTTAGTGCATCTATAGGACCACTATGGTATAGACATAATCAAATGCTTTTTATAATCTATGAATCCTAAGCTGCGTGGTTTTATAGTTCATATTCATTACTTTGAGAAATCACTTCTTGTATGAATTGGATATGGTCCATTGTGTTGTATCCACTGCAGAAACCTGTTTGTTCTCTAGGCTTGGCAAAATCCAGGTTCTGTTGCATTCGATTAGTGAGTAAGTGATTGGAAGTATACTAATTGGTCTATAGTTCTTGAGGTCTTTGTCTCCTTTATTATGGGTTAGTATAATTACAGTATGGCGTTACTCCATTGCTCTGGGATTTTCCTGTTCAAGCAGTATGTTTTGCAAGGATTTTTTCTACTTCCCCCTGCTTTTTCAAGATTTCAGTTATTCATCTTCCCCCAGGAGCCTTCCCATTCTTAATGTTACATAGTTACATAGTAGATGAGGTTGAAAAAAGACATACGTCCATCAAGTTGAACCTGTGATACGTTTAGATAGTACCAATGGTGGCGTGAAAAAAAATCCAGTTTTTAGAAGTGGTTTGCATGACAGCTACGAGAATTGTAGTATGTGTAAAGAAAATGCGAATTGGAAGCTTTTTTGACAAACTGATCAGATTGACAGAGCCAGAGCTTCTAAAAACACTGTTTAGACATGGATTGGATATGCAAAAAGGGCTTACAGAATAGAAAAGCATTCCTATTCACTTCTAAAGGGCACGTTAGAAGCAGTTTGTTACACTTCGGAACTACAAAAATGGGCCCCATAGTGTGGTATATACTGTACAGCATATACAGTATGGATGGAAGGAGCACTCACAGTACGGTAGAATAACTGCCACTGTTGCACATCCAGTCAACTGTATGCAGACTCCACATAGAGACCAAAGAACAGGCAGCACTCCATGGGTCTTAGTGAAATAGTGTTGTTTTTTTTTTTTTAAACTATTTCACTAAGAACCTGGATCTGTTCTTTGGTTTCTATATACAGTAGGTATTGATAGGTTATATAGGTACATAGTGTGGTATATACAGGGTATATAAGTAAATACAGTAACACAGTGAGACAGTGAGAGACTCTCCACCATTTCACACATGAAAATAGGCACCACTGTAGTTCCTCTACTGGATGGAGCTACTTCCAAGCAATTTCAATAGAAGTCCCCTAACCTATGCAGCTTAACACACACACACACACACACACACACACACACACACACACACACACACACACACACACACACACACACACACACACACACACACACACACACACACACACACGTTACTGTTTAATAGGTACAGTCAATCTTACAGGACAAACACAAACACATAGTACACCTGCTAAATAGGCACAGTTGAAGGGTATACAGTGACTGACACTGTGAAATACAATGACTCAGTGATACACACAGACTCCTTTTCTCTTCCACAGGCCAGCTTGCAGGAATGTGAGAGCTAGAGAAGGGCTTAGTACTTCAGCAATCCCCCTCCCTTCTCTTGCTCCCACTAACTCTTTGCTTCTCCCACATATCCCATTGTCATTGCCTAGATACATGGTTTTCAACCTTTTTTTGGTTGGGGAACCCCAGAATTTGATTGTGAAATTCTGGGGAACCCCAACTCCTGCCCCTGTCTCTCGTCCCCCGTCTCACGCCCCCCGTCTCACGCCCCCTCACCCCCGTCTTTCCTATCTTTCCCCACTCATACTCTCCCCCACTCACTTTCTCCCTTACACTCACACCCCCCCCTCTATTTATCCCTCTCTCTTCACACACACTCTCCCCCTGTCACGGTTGTGCTCGCCACAAACCAGGACCAGAACGCGGGGCTGAGGTGGGGTTATATAATCACCGACCTGACACCAAGTAGTCTGATCCGGATTGCGCAGTTCGTAGTCGTACATAGCAGGGTCGGGACTGGAGATGGCAGCATAGTCAGTGGACAAGCCAGGGTCAGGATTGGAGACATCAGGGTCAACGTTATTCGAGCGGATTATCGGCAACAGGAAGTCAAGTAGGTCCCACTTCAGCTTAATAGCTGTAGGGCGGGAGCGGGTTCTGCGCGAGTGGCGACCACGACCCATGGTACCGGTCTCAGCAAGGAGAGAAGGCTAACCGGAGTGGGCATCTATAGAGTAAGGGGAATGAACCCCATAATGTCCGGTGCTCTACACAGTGTATATGACTGGGTATGGGTTAATGTTTTGCAACCTCAGATGCGCATATAGATGAAGTATAAACAATCCCACTGCAATTAAAGTGTTCAAATAGCAATACATATATGAAAGAAGGAACGGGGAGACAGACTAATAACCTAGGTGGGGGGCCAGTTTTGCAGGGAATAGTATAGAGACAGGATGAGAAGCCGTGTAAGCCCCTCTCCTGTGCTCACAGAACAACTAAAAACCTGCTGCCCTTACCCGCCTGGTATCTTCACTGCTCCTCCGGTGGCTTGCCGGTCCCAGCTCTGCAGAAACTGCGCTTCGGTATGACGTCACTGCGGTCACTGAGCAGCTTACTCCGGGACGGATTCCAAGACGTGCCTTGCGTGCTGGCGGTCCTTGCAACCGCAGAGGGAGGTGGCTCCGTGGCATGCGTCTTGTAGAGCAGATGGGATTGTCTGCATGCTCCAGCCAGAAGATGTGTGGTAGAAAAGGATAGGTTCGTAGGCGGTCACTGCGTAGATAGGAACTCAGGCAAAATTGAATTTAAAATCAGCTTTATTTAACCAAGGTGCTGGACATCACAGAGAGACTCCTAACCTCTGACGCGTTTCGTCCCATCCAGGGACTTTATCAAAGAGTGAATGAAATCTCTCCAGACAGATCTTAAGTAGGCAGGTCCCCTTCCACTATTGGCTAAGAAAATTATTCACACAGTGAGAAGCAGTTAGTCAATCAATCAAAACCGATTGAAACCTCATGTGGAAAGCAACCTTGCCTACCTGTAAGATGTGCTGTATGAGTACACAAAACAAGTGATAACATATCACTTAAAAAACATATAAGATTTCACATTTTCCTGCTTTAAACTCCCAGTGATTTTGTTGTAAACTGTTATGTTTTTTTTGTGTGGATTCAATATTTATATTTGTTTTCTTTTTTAATATTAAAATGGGTCATAAAGTAATGTATTTTTTTTAAGGTTTATGTATACTGTAGTACCATTTAGCAGCACATGGAGTCCATTTTTTTGGAGCAGTTCCTTTTTTACAGGGTGGGAACACCTGAGCCAGTATTTTTTTTTTAGCTCAGTTGACCCCGCGGTGCCGAAGATCCTTAACAGTGCAGTTACAGGGTCCAAATCTCTCTCGGGGGTTAGAAAATGGCTGCCAAATCTAGGGCCAATAGGAATCAGCAACATGATCGGTTGTGGCTTCCTACTGGATGGCCATTTAAATCCCCTTTAAAAAACAGGAAGTATTATCAGTAACAACTTCACCAGTAAATATGTCGGGAACTGGGGGTTCTTTGGAGCTAACAATAGTGCAGTTTAGCTCTAGTGGAACCCGAGTTCCAACACTGTAAAAAAAAATGGAGGTTAGTTAGGGAGAATGTATAGTTTATCCTATATATTACAGTATATAATCCAGAGCAAGGCAAAGAAAAACCCTCAGTGAAATATCATCCAATGATATCTCCTAAAGGAAAAAATAAATTCCTTCCTGACTCCAAGAATTGGCAATCAGATTACTCCCTGGATCAACATCCTTCCCGTAGTTACTTATTTGGTATATTCCTGTATACCTTTTCTTTCTAAAAAGATGTCCAATTTGTTTTTTAACAGATCTATTGTATCTGCCATTACAGTCATGGGTAACTGAATTTCACATTTTCTCTTACTGGAAAGAACCCTTTCCCATTTTGTTGGTGAAATCTCCTTTCCTCCAACCTTAAGGGTTGACCCTGCGTCTTTTTGTACTGCCCTTGAGATGAATAGTTATTTTGAAAGCTCTTTGTACTGTCTCCAAATATATTTGTATATGGGTTGTCTATTACTGAACTTACCTCCTTAAGAACACTTGTATGTATGCATGCCATCGAGGCCAGGTACTTTATTTACTTTAATTTTATCAAGCTGCTTATGAACTTTTTCCAGAGTTAACCAATTGTTTGTTAATATAGAGGTTGTGGCTTCCTCCTGCGGCACTACTATTGCAAATGATTCTTCCCTGATAAACAGAGGCAAAGAATATACCTCTACTTTTTCTTTATCTCCAATAATCTGCCTGCCCATCTCACACTGAAAGGAAATGGTCCTATATTTTCTTTTCTATTTTTTTTGCTAAGGTAATTAAAAGAACTTTTTAGCGTTGGTCTTACTTTCTATTTTGTATTATCCATTTTTGCTAATTTGAATGCCCTTTGGTAAATTTTGTTACATTCCTTATCATTCTGATATGATGCCTCCATCTCTTCTAACTTTAAGAATGTAAATTCCTGCCTCTTCCTTTCCATTTCCTCCCCTACAAGTTTATTTAGCCACATTGGTTTAGACTTGTTTCTTTTATATTTATTACCCAAGTGTATACATTTATAAGTGTGGTTTTCTAACAATGTTTTAAAGACTGACTATTTATCTTCCACATTTTACTCTGAAAAAACTTCATCCAAATGTATTCCTTGTAGATTATTCCTCATTATTTATTAAAATCTGCCTTTCCAAAACGTTACATCTTTGTAGAACCCATATAATATAGTTTTTGATATTTTTTTTCAAATAAAACCATGTTATGAACACTGTTTCCCAAATGATTCCAAGCTTGAATATTTGTTATTACTTCTACATTGTTTGATAGCCAAGCAAGAGGGAGTTACACACACTAAAGTGTATAAAACAAGCTTGTGGAATGTTGTTTTTGAGTAAAGTGATTTCAGCATTGAAAACCTCCTGACTGATGTTGATTTGATCTTGTTTTAGCTCTAAGGGAAGACTTCCGTCTCAAGCCCTCTGATGCAGTCATATCTGCAGGGAATCCGCTTGTGGTAGAGTGTTTACCTCCCAAAGGACATCCTGAGCCTACTGTCACATGGAAGAAAGATGGAGTTCTGATAAATCACAACAATGCTCGCTATACGGTAATCATTTTTCAAATCACAAAATATTTTTTTATTCTTAGAAATCGGCTGACTTTACATATTGTATTGTATCCCTTAAACATTTCTCTCGATTTGCCTCCACTGCAATTCACTCCTTTTCACCCCATTAACAGCAATCTGTGCAAGTAGCAAGCATGGAAAATTCATAGTATAGGGATTAAATATTGGTCTTGTATATGTTCTAATTTCAGCTTCACATACATACACTGTGGTCTTTTTATCAATGGTTCATGGACAGATTTGCTAATATGTTTTCTTGATTATTTTTGTGCTCTTTTTTTGCCCCAATTTCTTAATGTGAAACTACTAATTAATAAAATTATTTCTACATAGTTATCAGTGTCCAAAGAGTGGAGATGTGAGAATTTCTCTGATTTCTTTTCACAGAATGTTTATAACACCCATAGAGTTTGCATTTTCTCCACACAAATGTATGCATTTCAACAGAGGGCTGAGATTGGGAGAAAGAGACATTTATCACTAAATATGTCAGTATTTTAAAAAGTTATAGAAAAACATATATTATGGTATTTTAGAAAGGATTATAAAATTTTTTTATTTAAAGGCTTTAAGTGCTATTTGAAGTCCCATTTTCTTTTAAACTTTCTATATTAGCATAATTGCCCTGTAGCAATATTATGATTAATTTATAACTGTTTTGCATTACATTAAAATAATGTTTTTCTGAAACAGTTTCTCAATAAATTAAACCAATTGTAAAATGTTCCTTAATAAGCAGGAAGGTTATTTACAAGAATGAAAGGTGCAGTTTCACTTAAGACCAAAATTAACAGATTGCAGTAACTGTATTAATGTGTCAAATTGTGGAAAATTATGATTTCTATACTTGCAAGAAAGAGATAAGTGAAAATGATCATTAAATCATTTTGAAAAGCTGGAATAATTTATTTACAACACACTCTGAAAAAAGAGTGTGCTTCTTTCATCCAATACTAATTTGTATGTATGTATGTCTTTATTTATGTAGCGCCATTAGTGTACATATGGCTTCACAGTAGTAATACACGTGACAATCGTATAAATAACAAATAATACAAATAACAGGTCATGGGAATAAGTGCTTCATACCTAAAAGTAACATTTCGGAAGAGTCCCTGATCCGTGGAGCTTACAATCTAATTGGTAGGTAGGAGGAATGTACAGAGACAGTAAGAGGGCATTCTGGTAAGTGCGTCTGCAAGGGGTCAAGCTTCATGTGTATAGTATTATCCACGCTGCTACTCATATGCTTCTTTAAGCAAGTGGGTCTTAAGGTGGGTCTTAAAGCTGCAGTTCAGTCTATATCCTGCATGTGTGTTTTTTTTAATAAATCAGTTCTGTAGTAAGAAATAATACTTTTAGCATTTTCTGTTTTTAAAAAAACAACTTTGAAAGACCAATTTTCTTGTATTCTATTTTAACAAGCATTTGCTAAGGCACTGCCCCTTCATGTCCTGTCACAAACCCAGGCACCCCTTTGTCAGCACTGCCCTCCCTCTCTCTAAACGTGCACTAGCATCTGGTCACATGATCTTCCTCATAGAGTACATTCAAGGAAGCTGGAGAAAAGGGATCAGCCATGCATAGCAGCTCGGATAGGCGATTTCAAACTTATTACAGTGTTTATTCCATTCATTGCACGTGTATATAATGTAAAATTGTAATAATTCCATTTATAGCAAACGTGTATATGTGAATATTATTTAGATGTATATGTATGTTACTGAAATGTGGAGTGAGTGTGTAGGTAAATACACACAATACACTTCCACTGCATATATATATATATATATATATATATATATATATATATATATATATATATATATATATATATATATATATATTATATATGTATGTATATGTGAAGTTATGTGAGTAAAAAAGTGACAAAAACCCTCCATAGCAAGGCAAATAGCAAATGGAAATATTACTGTATGCTCATTTGTATGTATATATATATTTATATACACACACACTTCAAATACGGATAGTGATTCACGTAAATGATATATATATTCACTTTCTGGGAGTATAAGAGTGACTGTCCTGTTGTTCCTTTTTTTGTATCCATCATTGAATGGTATGCACCCTCTCTTTACGTTTATTTTATACTAGCTGAGAGACCCGGCGTTGCCCGGGATGTAATATTCCCGCTCCTCTCTCTCTCCTCACCCCTCCCCCTCTCTCTGTTTGTCCCCCATTCACATCAATCCAGTTCCCCCCCTCCCTCCTTTACAGCTTCATGCAGTGTGTGTGCGTCCGTCATTGTGTGTGCGTCAGTCAGTCAGTGTGTGTGCGCGCGCGTCAGTGAGTCTGACGCAGAAACACAAACACACACACAGACTGACTGACGCACACACACACACAGTCAGTGTGTGCGTGTGTGTGTGCCTCAGTCAGTGTGTGCGTGCGGCAGTCAGTCAGTCAGTGTGTGTGGGTGTGGGGGTGTGCGCGCGCGCGTCAGTGTGTGTGTGTCAGTCAGTGTGTGTGTGTGTCAGTCAGTGTGTGTCAGTCAGTGTGTGTGTGTGTGTGTGTGTGTGTGCGCGCGTCAGTCAGTGTGTGTGTGTGTGTGTGTGTGTGTGTCAGTGTATGTGTGTGTGTGTGTCAGTGTGTGTGTGTGTACCATTCATTGTGTGTGTGCGCGCGCGCGCGTCTGTGTGGGTGTGGGGGTGTGTGCGCGTGCGTCAGTCAGTGTGTGTGTGTGTCAGTCAGTGTTTGTGTGTGTGTGTGTCAGTGTGTGTGTGTGTGTGTCAGTGTGTGTGTTTGTTTGTGTCAGTGTGTGTCAGTGTGTGTGTGTGTGTCAGTGTGTGTGTGTGTGTGTGTGTGTGTGTGTGTGTGCAGCTGTCAGTGTGTGTGTGTGCAGCAGTCAGTGGGTGTGTGTGCAGCAGTCAGTGTGTGTGTGTGTGTGTGCGCGCGTCAGTCTGTGTATGTGTGCGTGTGGCTGTGAGGGGTTGTGTGCATGCGGCTGT